>NW_019650094.1:0-888 GCF_002806865.2 Cucurbita pepo subsp. pepo
TTTGTATTGCTTCTTGTAATTGCTCGTTCGGATACATGGAAATGATCAGTTGTTGGATTATCAATGTATATGAGCAGTTTCTTATCTAATATTAGTACTAAAGGTGATATGAATCACGACCAAGGAATTTCTATATCTCAAGGTCCAATTACAAGGACGAGAGCCAAGAAGCTACAACAAACCTTAGACAGTTATATTCAAGCTATGGTGAGCTCATCAAAGGAAATTCTAGAAGACGTTGGTGACCTCCCTTATATGTTATGCAAAGTTGAGGTTCAAGAAAGAGATGAATTAAATGCACTTTAAGTTTAACTCCGCTGAATTTATGAAACTAGTCCAAGGATAACTAATAAGCACATTTTATTAATTGCATTATTTAATTATAGTTTAACTATTTGTTTTCATATTTAAGCTAGTTTTAAATATAGGAGTTAAGGTTATATTGTAACCCACATAGGTTACTATATTCCNTCATTTTAATATGGAGGCTATGAGTATTTCTCATTTAATTTGGGAGTTATGTATCACATAGGTTAAGGTTGTAAAGGCTATATAAAGCCTTCTTTTCTTTTATTGGACATCAGAATTTGGAATTAACAATAGAATTTCTATTTTAGCTTTGTTGAGAGCTAAACTTTCTTTGCAAATTCTTGTGTTTAGAACTTGCATGTAGAGTCATTCAAGTGGTATTGATCAAACCTCTTGTGGAGTGATTCGAATCACGAGTTTTCTTTACTCTTGATCTTGATCATCAAGGTAATCCGTTGCATACTTTCTCTTGGGTTGATTTCCATATCATTTGGTTCAGAGCTTCAGGCTCAAGATCGGATATATGTTTCTTTGTGCTTATCTCATGTTCTTGAAAGTGTTAGATCTGGATCTTATCAA
>NW_019650095.1:0-888 GCF_002806865.2 Cucurbita pepo subsp. pepo
TATCTTGTCTATAACTATAAATAAACCCTAGTCGACCTGGAGTTTTTCATCGCAGTGTCTCCATATATATTTTTCTTACATCTTACATCTTTTGTTTTTCATCTAGATCAAGTGTGTGAACTGTGACATCCTAACATATGTGTAAAGATAAATCATGATTATACTCGTAATAATAGTTCATAATTGTAACGATCACACATATGCATGAAGCACCCTAATATAAAAATAATAGTGCAATGATATGATGAGGAAGATTAGATGAGGAGATGACCTTCGATCCATGGTGAGCACTTGAATCACACAAATCTCAACCTNTAGATCGTGCATTTTAGGTGTTGGTCGATGAATAGTTTAGTCAAGTTGGTTACTAACCTCCTTCATCCATCTAAGTTCTTAATAGATTCCATACTGTTTACTACTAAGCGTTCTCTATTAAGCACAATCTAATCTCCCTCAGTAGTATCCTCTAATGTGCGACAGACCTCTTAACTGGGTGACATCACATTCCTTTATACTAAGTAAACCATCAATAGTCCAGGTCAGTTCACGATCAAGAATTGCATACTAATCGTCTGTATGTAGTATTAGTGAACCCATATAGCCGAAACGACCCTAGATAGGGCTCATGGACCAAAGTAGAGTAAAATATAAGGCTAAGGCTTAAATATTTAACTCAAAATAATATAATATATTTTTATTAAAATAGTAAGGTGACACGTGGGCAGTCCGTTGAGTTCAGTTTGTGGGTAGGGTAGCCTTAAAATTACGCAAATGGGAGGGAAGCACAATTATTGGCTTTGCATACAATGAGTGGGCCCTCTCTCCCCCGTTAAGATGGTGCCCCAACCACAGGGTGCGTTTCTGTTATTTCTTTTCATTATCTTTTTT
>NW_019650096.1:0-887 GCF_002806865.2 Cucurbita pepo subsp. pepo
TTGACTTGGCCTAGGACTCACAAAAAAAACCACAACAAAAATTGGCATCGACATTCTCTCTTCAGCTAGGGGAGCACGCCCCAAACTTGGCTATCATGACCTAAACCATCGTATTCTTTGAGTTACATAGAGATCCGGAAACGACATTCTCTTGTCTTGGTCCACATCCCTTTTTGGAAGCAAAACATTGAAGCTTGTAACTCAGCCCCATGTTGACACTAAACTTTAGCCAACTTCTCAACTGGTCACCTTCATGTCGACACTTTTCTGGTCTTGATGCAACTTCATTCACTGTGTCACCCACGTCCAACTTGATGCTCTCTTCTTGAGCAGATGTTGGTCTCGACACTCTTGTGAAGCCACCCACCTTAGGCACTAGGTGATGGCTCAAGAAACACACGTGGAGCACTTTTATGGAGTGAGCAAGCCATTCTCTTGATCTCTCCCCCAGTTAACTCAATTGTCTCTCTTGTAGTGACGTCATCCACGCATATGGACTTGCATTATGCACATTTAGCACTTGGCTTGTGCATGTTTCATCTTGACCCCAACTTTTTTTCTTTCAACCATTGACATTATTTCTCTAATGAGAATGGCTCTTCGAAGGCATCGACCTAGTACACCTTCTGATTCACTGTCTGCCCATTTAAACTCCCAAGCCCTCAACAAATGAGCTTGGTTTGTGCTTTACTAATGGGTAAGACTCTTTCTCATGGAGTCCGGCTTTTGACCTTCAAAGAAATTCTTGATTTTGACTCCCAACTAACTTGCCCAACTTGACACTCGTGACACACCTGCAAAGTCTTCATTCAACCATGAGGTTCATCTGTCGTGTCTACGACTCTAATACCAACGGTCACGATTGAACTTCTTCAATCATGTAGTGT
>NW_019650097.1:0-887 GCF_002806865.2 Cucurbita pepo subsp. pepo
CTTGCCGCCTGGGGTCACCGGCTTGATGGGCCTGTAGATATGGCTGTGTACGAGCTCCAACGGCTCACCGGTGCGGTAGGATGTCTAAAATGGAAAGGCAGTGCACCCCTGCTTGCCAATGAGACACCCGTCGCACAACCTGTTCACGCCTTTGATTTCCAGCAAATCGTGCACCATCTCCTCCTTGTGTAGTTTTTGTAGAGTCAGAAAGTTTAGGTGCTCGTACATTGCGTGCCACCTCCAAGTTACTTCTTTGGTCCTAGCCGAGATGCTGATCGGTTGCTCTATCTCCAACTCCAAGATGTAGAGGCAGTTTGCCTTGTCGAACGTGCTTGAGTAGCCGTCGTCGATCATCGTAGATTTTGAGTAGTCCGCGCTCGATGAAAATGTGGCAGCCAGCCCTCATCGAGTTGACCAAGGCTTGCAAGGTTAACCTTAAGCCTCGGAATGAAGTAGATGTTGGACAGCTTGCGATGCTCTCCTCCCTTGCCGACGAACAGGATGGTGTCGCACCCTTCGATCTCGACGACAGAGCCATTGCTGAATTTCACCATCCTGCAAATCTCTTAGTCAAGCTCGGAGAATGTAGACCTGGCCCCAATCATATGGTTTGTTGCCCCCGATGTCGATGACAAATCGCCGATATGAGCGAACACTTTCTCCTCCTTTTGCGAGATCTATCTACCCCTCTCCGACGACGCTCACCATAGTAGTTACGTTGTCAGTTACTTCTCTGGGTTTTGAATCGAAATTAGGGACGTCGGGGATGTCATATAGGACCGATGCGCTTACCATGAAAAGAGCCGACTCTTCCTCCTTGAATTGGGCCACATGGGCCTTCTCCAAGTTCCTGAGCTTGCTCCAGCAACTCTTGCTCTGGTGGCCTT
>NW_019650098.1:0-887 GCF_002806865.2 Cucurbita pepo subsp. pepo
GGTTCATTTGGAGGTGCATAAGGTACATTCAAACCATATTGCGTAGTAGATGAATCCTCCTTCACAAAGCTAGACTGTTGTGGTATATTAGAACATGAGCTAGGTTTATCCTCACATTTAATGCCTCCTACAAAGTATAAGTAATCAGGCTCAGCCAACACTTGGTGTTCATAATAACTAAAACACTGTTCTCAACAAAATGAACGATGACGACTGATCAGCATTTTACTCATTATCTGCCCTTCTTCATAGCATAGAAAGTCGGGAAAAAAAAAAGAGAGAGAGAAGATACACACCTGCAGTCCCATTTTCACAAATATCCTGTCCACATTGCATCAGGCTCCCATTCAAGAACCTTTCAGAGAAGTCGTCATTTTTTCTTTTTTCAATGGACACGGGCAACCTTTCACTAGTATTGAGTTTGTTAAGCGCAGCTGATATGTCAACTTCATAAGGTGGTCTTTCACCAGAAGGGAGGGAGGAATTGAACATACTGGGAGCTTGGCGCCATGGTACAGGACCTGATCCAGCCAACTGACTCCAATTTTTCACAGACAGGTCTTTCAGTCTGTCAGAGAAAGCTGAATGGAAAAGCAAAGTCTGTGGCCATGCTGGATTAAGTGGCTGAACCAAAAAATGAAAAAGTTGACTTAGAATGAGGAATATAATGGAATTCAACCAAACTGTTGACTTATAATTCACTAGAAAAGAACCTACAAAAAATAATATATTAAGGATGCTGAGAAGGTGTCAGAGCTGGCTAGAGGCTTGTTAAGAAAAATGTATCTTTATCAACTTACATCACATCAATTTAAATGATACTTTTAATTTAAAACAAGGTGATAATTATGGCCAGACTTGAAGAAAAAAAAAAAAAAAAAAAAAAA
>NW_019650099.1:0-887 GCF_002806865.2 Cucurbita pepo subsp. pepo
AGAGAGCTAACCTTCACCGTTCACTAAATGCAACAGAGAAAGCAAGCAGTGCAGAAGAGCACAGAGGCTGAGGCAATGTTTCAGGAAAGCCATGGCAGTTTGAGCAAACAAATAAAAGAATCAATCATTTTATATCTGAGTATTGCCTGTGCTGTTCTTTTCATTTCTTTTATGTTTTTGCCTTGGCAGTGAAGGTACTGAAATTCCGGTCCCTACTGGTTCACGTATTTGCTGCCATTGGATCCCGGCAAAAAGGTTAAAGAACAAGAACAAGAACAAGAAAGAATAAAAAATGGCTCATCCTTAATGATACTCGAAGCTCGAAAGGTAAACATTCGAATATCGGATTAACTTGTTCATTTAGTTAGATTTTGTCAATTGATTTATCAAGAAAATGGATGAACTGATATTGTTCTTTGTGTCAAATCACATATTATATGCTCAATCTACTTCATTTTGACACGTTGTAGATGGATTCGTCTTCGGGAGAACGATCTTGTCGATAGTTCAACATCGTCTTTTGTGAAATGTTTGACATGTCGATCGAAAATCTTATTCTTTGATATGGAACAAAAATGTCCTTGAGTATTGAGATGTCCAGAATGGGAAGGGACAAGGATAGCTTTAGTAAAGCTGAGGTCAAGGCATATCTTGGCAAGCACACCTAAAAAAGGAAAAAAAGAGATGAACTTGCCTTTTGAAGCATATGTTCCTGGTTATTTCATCAAAGCAAATGGTCCAAATGAAAGCAATTTAAAGATCTTTTTGTAATACAAGGAACGAAATTCGAACCTCCAACGCCTTGTTGAATAATGCTCATGTACTTGTGTTTACGAATTCAAAGAGTTCGATTTTGAAACGATAGAATTCATTTGTTCGAGTTAAAG
>NW_019650100.1:0-886 GCF_002806865.2 Cucurbita pepo subsp. pepo
ATATATAGAAATATTTCAGCTACATTAACATTAGACGCAACAGAGCATTTCAGGAAAGAGTTAAACCGTTCCAATCCTTTGAAGGCAAGAAAATGAACATATTGATATCAATCGTTTAATCTTTCAGTTTCAGATATGGCAATGGCCGTAAGAGTAAAGATGCAAACGCAATCACTTCTAAGCAACGTTCTTCTAATAAACTGTAAATGCATACACAGGGCAAAGACGTTAAAAGGTTACCGCCATTGATTATTTATTTGAAGCATGAAAGGAATTTGTCGTTACTGTAGTAAGTGGTATGCACAGTGAAATCACTGTTCTGAGTGGGTCAGAACGACAAAGGTACGGAGCATAGCAATGGCAAGTGGGTGGGCGGTGTGCCCAACTCAGCCGGAGCCGCTGAAACTCACTGCTCCTTTTCTCTTTTCATCCTTCAATTTCCTCTTATTAAATGCAGCTCCTCCCTCCCCAACTTTGCACCATATTCAAATCAAAATCCATCGCCGGAAGTTGATTTTCTCTCTCCTAGGGCTTCGATTTTCGATTTCTCTGTCATTATGGCGAAGAATGCAGCGGAACGCGGCTCGTTCTCGGCGAAGGACTACCACGATCCACCACCGGCGCCGCTCATCGATGCCGTGGAGATTACGAAATGGTCGTTTTACAGAGCTCTGATTGCGGAGTTCATAGCCACTCTGCTTTTCCTGTACGTCACTGTGTTGACGGTGATCGGCTACAAATCGCAGACGGATCATACCGGCAACAAGAACAATGATGCTTGCGGTGGCGTTGGGATTCTTGGCATTGCCTGGGCGTTTGGTGGAATGATCTTCGTTCTTGTTTACTGTACCGCTGGAATTTCAGGTTCTTCTTTCTCCGTTTCTTC
>NW_019650102.1:0-885 GCF_002806865.2 Cucurbita pepo subsp. pepo
AAATTAATTACAAATTATCTAAAGTCCATGTTTATAATGACAGAATTTACTTCGTAAATTCCTTCCTTTAAATAAAGGACTTAGGACAAGAACTAATCCTAGGTACTCCTTTCATTACTCAATTATACCCTTCTAAAATACTTGAAAAGCGGTTAGAGTCAAAAGCCTTAGGAAAGGAGATAAAATTTAATTTCCTTCCTCCTATAAGGATGAGTGAAATAGATAACCTTCAAAAGAATACAATTATTCAATCAATAAATGTATTAAATTATAAAGAAAAACAAATTTCGTTTTTGAAGGAAGAAATTTCATTCAAAAGAATAGAAGAACCGATTCAAAGTAAGACCGTCCAGTCTAAAATCAAAACTTTATAAACTCAAATAGAAAGGGAGATTTGTTCAACTATCCCTGATGCCTTTTAGAATAGGAAGCAACACATAGTTCATCTTCCTTATGTCAAAAACTTCGAGGAGAAAAATATTCCTACGAAGGCCCGACCTATTCAAATGAATAAGGAATTACTAACATTCTGCCGAGCAGAAACCAATGATCTTTTGCAGAAGGGTCTTATTAGGCCGTCAAAGAGCCCCTGGTCATGTGCGGCTTTTTACGTCAACAACCAGGCAGAGAAGGAACGTGGAGTCCCACAACAGGTAATAAACTACAAACCCTTAAATAAGGTTTTGGTTTGGATTAGATATCCAATTCCAAATAAATCAGATTTAATGCAAAGAGTTTCAAATGCAAAAGTATTTTCAAAATTTGATATGAAATAAGGATTTTGGCAAATCCAGATTTGAGAAAAAGACAAGTACAAAACGGCTTTCAATGTCCCTTTCGGACAATACGAATGAAACGTTATGCCATTTGGGCTAAAAAACGCTC
>NW_019650103.1:0-885 GCF_002806865.2 Cucurbita pepo subsp. pepo
GGGACGTTTGAAACACGTGCTACAAAAACTGAGTAACTGTCCATGTTTTAAGAAACTTTTTTTGGGAATGCTTAGGCATGATTATTTAGAATAGAATGTCGAAGAAACGGAGTGTATAAAGCAGTAAAAAAGTGCTTAAAATCGAAACCCTGATTCGGAAACCCCAAACCGAGACGTTTGAAACTCGTGCTAAAAAAATCGAGCAACCGTACATGTTTTTCAAAACTATTGTGGGAAATTATTAGGCATGTTGATTTAGAATAGAATTTTGAAAAAACGGAGTGTATAAAGCAGTAAAAAAGTGCTTAAAATCGAAACCTTAATTCGGAAACCCCAAACTGGGACGTTTGAAACACGTGCTACAAAAATCGGGAAACTGTCGATGTTTTTCGAAACTTTTATGGGGAATTATTAGGCATACTGATTAGAATAGAATGTCGAAGAAACGAAGTGTATAAAGCAATAAAAAAATGCTTAAAATCGAAATCGTAATTCTGAAACCCTAAACTGGGACGTTTGAAACAAGTGCTAAAAAAATCGAGTAACTGTCCATGTTTTAAGAAACTTTTNGAGTAAAAAAGTGCTTATAATCGAAACCCTAATTCAGAAACCCGAAACTGGGACGTTTGAAACACGTGCTAAATAATCCATTTACTGTCAATGTTTTTTGAAATTTTCGTAGGGAATAATTAGGCATGATGATTTAGAATAGAATGTCAAAGAAACATAGGGTATAACGCAGAAAAAAAAAATGCTTGAAATCGTAACCCTAATTCGGAAACCCCAAACCGGTACGTTTGAAATAAGTACTACAGAAACCGAGTAACTGTCCATGTTTTTCGAAACTTTTATGAGGAATGATTAGGCATGATGATTTAGAAGAGA
>NW_019650104.1:0-884 GCF_002806865.2 Cucurbita pepo subsp. pepo
AGAAAAAACAAGAAGAACAATAATAATTTATATATATAAAAGAAAAGAAAAAGAAAATTTACCTAGTTGGGAATGGCAGAACTTGAAGCTGGAGAAATCTGAAGCAGGCTCTGGATCATTAAGTTTGTTTAGCAACCGGTAGGGAACACTTGTATCTTAATTACCAGCAACTAACTTTATTCCTTCTTTATCTATCTCAGGATCTCTTAATAATACAGTTTTTCCTCTTGTTTATAGATTTTTCAAATCTGGGGTGCAGAAGGCTGGACATCCAACCAAGTAAGTGAAAATGCCTGAACTAGATTGTATTACTTGATAAAAACCTTCATAGTTGTGCAACCATCATATACATGTAAAATATTATCTAATGGACGGTGGAAAACAATTATGAAGCTGCATCAATTATTAATGAACATTGATGAGAATTTAGATCACATAGCAATTATTGGTATCTAGTATGCTTATGAACTGTTGAAGATACTTGTTGAAGAGAGTATGTTGTGATACAGGTATGATAAGTCAGGCAACGAGCAGTTTTCAATTGAACTAAGCAAATGGGTTTTCCACGAGAGAGGTCATCTTAAGGTGAGGCAGTACTTTAACATTTTTGCATTTTCTACTGGGTATGAATTTGTTATAGAATCAGATTGTAGATGCTAATTCTATCCTCTGCGCCACAAATCGACGTTTGTTTTTTTTAGGCTGTGAATGTTAGGCATCACAAAGTTGGGGAAACTGATGAACCAGCAATTTACAGGATTAATGATGATTTGGTAATTCTAATTTCAGAAAGGCTAAATACAGAACGAAATGGAAATACTTGAGTTCTTCTGACCTTTGAATTTCGTTTAAAGGAATATTCCGTTGAGATTTTCGAGTGGTCT
>NW_019650105.1:0-884 GCF_002806865.2 Cucurbita pepo subsp. pepo
GGGGAAATGTGCAAATACGAGAGACATTATTTTATTTTATTATTATTATTTTTTTTTTTGATTCTCGGTCATAAGAATTTTAAAGTGGAGCGTGTTGGATTTTAAGTTATATTATGTGTGAATGATTTCTGTATTGGTACGTAGAGATAGTCTTCACTTTTAAAATTAGTTTAAACCGAGTAGTGATGTTGTTGGACAAATGAGTATCGAGACCATTAAATAGTAAATTTTTTTAAATAACATTTTCCAGTTAATTTTGGATGAAAATTGATAATACTTTATTTAAAAAAATATTCTCCAACTTTTAATAATTTTTCAAAATTTTTTTTAATATATTATTTTAAAAAAATATTCATCATTTTACTTTTATAAAAAGGTAAAANAAAAAAATTACGATCAATATTGAGATGAAAACGGCCCGTCTACACGTCATAACTTATCTTCAAACATGTCTGAAAGTTTATAAATATTTTTTAAACATAATACTAACCGTAAATGTATTTTTTTTTAATCTTTTTGTAAACAAATTAAAAGTGTCTTTGATGTTTTTAAAAAGATTAAAGACGTTTTTATTCGAAGTTTTTAATAAAGCTTTTAAGAATTTAAAAGTATTTTTGAAACATCTCTACAAAATTTTAAAGTATTAGCAATTTTTATCCAAAATTAATATAGTAAAATTTAAATTTGTTTGGTGATTCCATTTTACATTACTTGCTTCACTGTACTTATTTGTACTTACCTTACTTGTCACTTCCTATTATATGATTCATAATTAACATACTTAATGTGAATAATAAACTATAAAGTTCAAAACTTTATAGTATAATAATAATAATAATAGTAATAATAATGTATAATATTTATTTGAAAGCTTAGGATAAGGA
>NW_019650106.1:0-884 GCF_002806865.2 Cucurbita pepo subsp. pepo
AAGGGTTCTTGCTTCAACAAAATCTTGGATCGTTGGGCTGAAGATTAGGGCCTTATCATTTTGGTATGAGAGCCTAGGTTTACATCTTTGTGGCCATCTTTGTGGCCGACTCTAGAATTGATTTTATCTTTTGTTTATGCTCTTGTTTATCTTTTCTTTAAATTTGTCCATTTATTTTCTTGCTGTCATTTCCGCCATTATTCATCAACTTTTCACTTTGTTCTCATTTTCTTCCTACAGTTCTTGTTTAGATTTTGAAAAAAAAAATCTTATCGTATTTGTTCTTATGATTGTGATTATAAACGATATTTATAATTTTTTTAGATCATTTGCATGTTTATTTTGAAGATCAAATCAACTTCGATTCACATATTTTTCTCAATCCATCTAAATTTAGAACTCTTGTGTTTGATATTTTTTCTCTCTCATAATCTACGCTTCAAGATAACTTCTACATTTTTTGTGAAAAGAGAGTTAGATCGTTCTTAAAATCTTCACGTCCTTTCTTTTTTGAATTTTTTATTTTATTTTTCGGTGTGCAATTCTATCCCAAAATATTTGTGTCTCTCATTTGTTTGTTCACTTCTTGTTTTTTTTTTGCTGTTATTTCATAATTAACTATGTTGATTGCCTTGAATAGCTTGCTTGTAACGACCCGAAAAAAAAAAAAAAAAAAAAAAAAAAAAAAAAAAAAAAAAAAAAAAAAAAAAAAAAAAAGATAATAATAATAAGTAAATAATAATTAAAAAAAAAAATATTTTGGGAGGGAAACAGAAAAATGATCTCCCCAACCCTCTCTCCACCTTCCCCAAATATCTCCCCAACCCATTAAAAAAAAAATATATATTTTGGGAGGGAAACAGAAAAATGATCTCCCCAACCCT
>NW_019650107.1:0-884 GCF_002806865.2 Cucurbita pepo subsp. pepo
TAAAAAAAAAATATGAAAAAAAAGTCATAATTGCTCGTTGTCAGGCAATCTGCATCACTAATGGAGGTGTCTGAATCGAAGGTAATTGGGATGTAAAAAAAAAAAAAAAANAAAAAAAGTATCCTTATTGTTCAGGTGAGTTGCATCACAAATGTGGCCACACTGAAAACTATAGGATGCTAGCAAAAGAGTCGAGCTAAGGGGAGAACGAGTGTTAGCCTGTATAATCATCCCTTGAAGACTTAGATGATTTGCACCACAAGTGGAAGCACCCAGAGAATAGGGGGATGACTTGAAGGATTCTTCGGAGAAAAAAATTTGTCATGATAAGAGAAAGTTAATGAAATAAATTATGAAGCAAATGTAAAATGAATGATAATCATTTTAGTAGTGTTTTGGGGAATACGATGGAAGTGAGGAATGTGTTATTTTTCTGGTAAGATTTGGTGATAGTGTAGGGTGAAATGTGGGAAATAACTAATTTGAGGAAGGAATATAAAGAATGTGATCTAAATCATGTCTTTGATGAATACTCTACGAACATTTTGTTAATGAGAAAAAAGGGAGAGTGGAGAGAATGATTGCTCAAGGATGAGCAATCTTTTAAGTTTGGGGTGTGATAACTCTCTAAATGTAGAGTCATACCAAGTCTTTTTGTAGTTAATATTGCACTCTTATTCACCATTTTCTCATTCATTCCCCATTTATTCTACTTAGTGAACATGAAATCGTTTATAGCGGCTGAACATGAAAAAATATGATTTGGCATAAATCGATCTTAATTGTATATTTAATTGAATTATGTGGTAAAATTTCAGGCATTTATGCTAAACCATGTGGGAATAGCAAATTTGGAAACAAATGGGGATGACATGGAAATTTTA
>NW_019650108.1:0-883 GCF_002806865.2 Cucurbita pepo subsp. pepo
AAAAAAAAAAAAAAAAATCAGTTAATCTGCGGATGTTTCCCCTTGACTCCCACAGAGATGCAGACACTGTCAATGATGCAGTTGAATTTGTACTCCAAAATTTCACAGAAATGAACAAACTTTGGGTACGAATGCAACATCAGGTGGGTTCAAGACATCCGATATTGTCACCTACTCTCATGTTTGAACATGCATGGTATAAGGATGGTTGCATGTCATGAGGGTACAAATAGTTCATGAATGCATGATTTATGGTCATGCAGGTTATAATGCTTGTGAATCATTCATACTCTTAGCTGACCCTGTGTTGAGGCTTGCTGTCGGGCTTTCTGGTCTGCAGGGACCTGCCCGAGATAAGGAGAAACGGGAGAAGGAAAGGGGAGAGCTACGTGATCTTGTAACAACAGAATTCTGAGACTGGTTACTTTCACTAAAATGGCATTGTGTACATTCTCCATGTACGCTCATACAAGTTTCTGTCCCCCTCTTCTTGTTATTAGGTTGGAAAGAATCTGCATATTCTCAGTCAGGTGGAGGGTGTTGACCTTGATATGTACAAGGATTTTGTACTTCCCCGAGTCTTGGAGCAGGTGTAAAATGTTCAGTTTTTTTTCCTATTTTGCTGAATCTCATAAGTTCATAACTTGTCATTTCCAGTCTATTGATCATACTTATGTTTCACAGGTTGTTAATTGTAAGGATGAAATTGCTCAATTTTATTTGATGGAGTGCATTATTCAAGTATTTCCTGATGAGTATCACTTACAAACCCTGGATGTTTTGTTGAGCGCCTGCCCCCAGCTTCAGGTGGGAGCCAATACCATCACTTGTGTTGCTTGAAAATCTATTTTCTTATATTGTAAAAAAAAAAAAAAAAAAAAAA
>NW_019650109.1:0-883 GCF_002806865.2 Cucurbita pepo subsp. pepo
GTCTTATATGGATGACTTTTCTTCATTTTTTGGTGTGTTACATTGGATAAGGAAGGATAAGTAGGTAAACAAAGAAATGGTGCAAAACTATATTACCTGTAAAGATATCTAACTATGCTTCATGACCTAAAAGACCTCCCAATGCTATTAAATTATGTGGTAGACCTTATTATGTGATGTCTGAAGATGTGAAGACGTTTGAAAGTTATTGGAACACGTTGATTAGCAAAACCAAGAATTACAGATAAAATAACCAACATGCCCCTAGGACTACTTATTTAAATTCAAGGTCTATATGTCTTCCAAATGACTTGCTACTTCTTTTAAGGCCTATTCGTAAGGACAAGGAGTTATGTTCAATGGTTCAAGTTGATTAGAGCAAGCTTGGAACCTAAAGCAAGTTAGGACCAAAGAAACACCTAAAGGAAACACCTCAAGACACAAAACTCAAGACCCTTATAGAATTCTCTAAGGAATTCATTATAAATGTATGACCTTCTAGAGCAACCCATGTTTGTTATTACGATGTATTCATATATTTACGAATGCATGTTATAACTTTTGCCTCAAGAAATTATGAACCTTAAAAACTTACAAGATTGAGAATCAAGAACAATATAGCAATTTTCAAAAACTATATAGAGGATACTTTGTTGAATCCTAAAATAAATGCAAAATCTAAACAATAGTTGGGTAAGATAACCATTACCTCATATACTACAAACTCTCAAAATACTTTATAGGCTCTTTCCTATTATCGATGTTACTCCTTTCCCTGTTTCATGTTAACTTCTTGACAGTAATGGCCTGTCCAGAATGCATCACTGCCTTGTATCCAGTCTCGCCATAAGCACATATCTCATGAAAAGTAATAGTGGCCTCA
>NW_019650110.1:0-883 GCF_002806865.2 Cucurbita pepo subsp. pepo
TTTTTATATTAAAAGATTTGTTAATAGAATTATTAATTGGGTTATGTGTTGAAATATCAATAATCAATAATAATATTGAAAGCTCAACAACCAATGCATGTGTTCATGTTTTTAAAATTAATTGAAACATCCAATCAATGGTTGATAAGTGAATCTGAAATGACAAGATTTTGAAAGCTAAACTAATAATAATCAATTGAAAACATGAACATGTTCATGTTTCACTATCAGAATTATCGCATTTTGTCTTCAAATTTTCAGCTGGATCGATCCTGCCATTTCGTCCAAATCGTATGACAAAGGTGACATTACCATGGGTCGTGCGTTCTTTGAAATTGTATAGTTAATACCAATGATATGAACGGTAAGATGTAAGAAGAGGGAAGATGAATGTAAAGAACGACTTTGTGCTACTAACAATAACCTAATTTTTTATGTTCATAACGAATTTGATATTTGATGTCCCTGACATTCTACTGCATTCTCACGACATGACCACGTTAAGATTCAAATTGGGATTTAAAATTCGAATTCGGCACTTGATAGCCCTGACATCCCTTGCTGCCCTCGCGACATGATCATACCACTTATTGATTCTAAAAGTGAAGACTATTATCCCTATAAACCAATACGATATCTTTTAGCTTGTTTCAAGTTAATTACGTACAATTTTAAAGTTCTTATAATTGAGTCATAGAAAAAGAATAATGGGTTTGTGTCGATACCTTGGTGGCACACTTGTCACCTCCTCCAGAGGCCAAGTTACGTCGGAAACGTCCACCGCAAACGATGGCGACGGCTCACGTGGGTGTTGGGTTTCGAGTGAGAAAGGCTGAAACTTCAAAGATAGTAATTAAGTCAACTAACAGAGAAAGAAAACGAA
>NW_019650111.1:0-883 GCF_002806865.2 Cucurbita pepo subsp. pepo
GAAGGACATTGTTTGGACTTCTCCGACTGGGAGCTCGACCCCAGCTTGAAGAACGTGATTTCAAAATTTAATTAGGCTTTAAGATTTCTTTCATCATATGTTCATGATCTCTTGTAGTTTGTTTCTTAATTTCTTGTTTGATGATTATGANATTTGTTCAAACTTGGTATTGAATCAAGAGGCTTAACTAAGAACTAGAATGTGTTGGATGATAAAATTCCTACCTGATTTAGGGAATCATCATCTTTATAATCAAAGACTCCATTAGTACTAAATCTTTTGTAAGCCCATACTAGATCTTTTTATAAGCCCAAACTAAAGCCATGAGAGCTTATGCTTAATATCATGCAATTGTGGGAAATTATGTATCATAGCTATGTCCTAAATTTAGTCATGTCAATAGATTGCATAGTAAAAAAAAATGACTAAGACCTTAAAAGAAAAAGGAGTCGAGCTTCCATTAAGGAGAGACGCACTTTGTTCGAGATTTAGTGACTCAACTGAGGGACTTTGGCTTGTAATAATTATATATTGGGTCGGTGACAACTTGAAGCAATTTACGATTTCTAAAAAATACCCATCTTAAAAAGTATGCTGAAAAGACGTGTTTAGTGAGTTTGGTTGATAGTAATTTTATGTTGGGTGAGTGACAAACTTGCTTTGGACGGATCAAATTTCTGTTCGAGAGCCAAAGCGTGAATAAAGACTATCCGTATAAGGTATCGTAGAAAATGGCCTAATAAAAACTACATGCTCGAGGTACCATAGAAAACGGGATGAAATGCAAAAACAAGAGGCATTATATTTGATATATCAATTTTATGGTTAAAGTTTTAAGTGCATTTTTGTAAGTGTATTATTCAATTACATTCATTGTCAAACA
>NW_019650112.1:0-883 GCF_002806865.2 Cucurbita pepo subsp. pepo
TCTCTCTTTAGCCACATCCATGCTCTTATCCAACAACTCAGACTCTACTACAACACTGCCTTTCTGAACTTGGTTTAGATTCTCACTTTCAGCAGCGTCCCCAGAAGCTTCCCGGTCAGCCTGCAACTCTAACAAATTGGTAGTTTGATCCAAATCTTCGGAGATGAGGAAAACGTTAGCCTCAGAGGCGTCAAGATCGTCAAAGGTTAGTTCGAAATCTTCATTTTCGTCGAATCCCAAATCCAAGGCCGTGAAATAAACAGAAGAGTCACCATGGGCAGCAGAATTGGCATCGGAGAAAAAAAAAAGAGTGTAAAGGCGAAATTTGGAGAGAATCAAATTTAGAAGCGTAAGTAGTGGAATTAGAATTTTGATCACCTATAGAGATATCATCTTGATATACAGTTGAAGTCACGTTTGTTGGCTGATCAAGAACCTGAGTGGTTAAGCAGTATTCCCAAATTGGATCTGAAGAATTTTTAATTTCATGTACAGCATTTGCTTCTGATTCTTGGATTTTGACTCGACAATTTGGCTTAATATGGCTTGGCTTTCCACAACGATCACACACCACTTTCACCTGACAATCTCGTTTAAAATGGCCTTGTTTTCCACACCTGTAACAGGCTTTAAATGGCTTCTTTGACGACTCCTCATTTCTGAATTGATTCCCATTGCTTGATGAAGGCTTTGAATGAAAATTCTGTCTCCTTTTATCTTTGACATACAACACATCTTCTGACTTTGGTGAAAACTTGTTGCTGTTAGTCATTTGCTTAATCAAGGCTTCCTGATTCGNTATCTTTGACATACAACACATCTTCTGACTTTGGTGAAAACTTGTTGCTGTTAGTCATTTGCTTAATCAAGGCTTCCTGATTCG
>NW_019650113.1:0-882 GCF_002806865.2 Cucurbita pepo subsp. pepo
TAAAAATGTGTATTAAATTAAGGATTTTATTTCGCTTTCTCATTCTTATATTCATTTAGATCTCGTTCCCTTTGCTCAAATCGCTTAGCAACAAGGATGTTAGGTGGTACCCTAATATCCATAATTAAGAGCTCAATTTAACAATTTTTGAAGAAAAAGAGATAAGTATTATATATATATATATAGATAGTATATATATATAGATAGATAACTATGTGATTATTTTATTAAGGTCTGTCATTTTTGTAGTTAAGAGACGATAACGCCCTCTATATAGAAAGAGCTTAGTGTAAAGAGAGAGAGGCAGTTTAATGCTGGTTGAAATCCTTGAGGACATCCTCAAAGGAATAGAGAATGTGGTCGGGAAAGGCAAACACATAGAAATCCACTTTTGCAACATAGGACCAAGGAATACCATCATCATTTATAACTTCTATCACAATAATATGAAATTTGGGTTCGCGTAGACTGGGATCGAACAGACCATTCACCACACGCTTGTAAATGAAATGATGTCCACGCCTCTCGTTATTCATTTGCACTGTAATCCTTCCAACTCTTTGCACTTGTTCGTCATTGACATCCTTAATTGGAACTAGATTTGAAGGCAACACTTTTTCACAACTCATTCTAACACCTTTGATAGATAGCTCCAACAAACTTACTTTGCTCATAAATACTTTGGAGTTCAATATTTATAGTCGTGGCTGAACACTACTCAAATTGATATAGTCGAATCTTACAACAAACATTAATTGAGCATTCCTATATTAGGAGATAGCTTCGAATCAAATTCTTTAATTGAGATGATGGTTGCATTGTTTTAGTAAAAAAATCGAGAATACTGTGTATTATCAATAGTGCAAACATTTTTTATCTGTA
>NW_019650114.1:0-882 GCF_002806865.2 Cucurbita pepo subsp. pepo
AGGGAGAGGTTTCCACACCCTTATAAGGAATGCTTCATTCTTCTCTTCAATAGACGTGGGATCTCACACTTTCCTACTCATTATTTTCTCTTGATCAATCTTATTCTATTTGGCACAGAAAGGTCTCTGATCAAATATTCAACATTTTTCTTGTTTATAATGCTTTAATGTCAAAAACTAAGATGGTGGGAATCATTCTAAAATCTTATTTTCAGATAGCAACTCTATTTGTTCAAGGCATACTTATTATACTAACTTATATGAGTTTGAATAAATGGATATATTGACTCACCTAACATCTTAGACCAAATAAGATAATCTCACTCATGAACTTATATAACCCTTCTCCAAACATCAGCCATATACACACAGAGAGATGGAAGCTGGGAAGCAAAGTGATGTGGTGTTGTTTGGAACGTGGTATAGCTCATACTGCACCAGGATTATTCTAGCACTCAAAATGAAAGGCATAAACTTTGAGTATGTGGAAGAAGATTTAGCAAACAAGAGTGAATTGCTTATCAACTTCAATCCAGTTCATCAGAAAGTCCCTGTGCTCATCCATAAGGGAAAGCCAATTGCAGAGTCCTTTGTCATTCTTGAATACATAGAAGAGCATTGGAATCACCGTCCCAAAATTCTTCCTGAAGACCCTTATGAAAGATCCAAAGTTCGTTTCTGGGCTCAATTCTATGACCAAAAGGTTTGCACCAAATACTCCTAATTTCAATCTCTCTTTTTTTCCTTTTTTTTTTTTTTCGGTATATTCTAACAGCCCAAGCCCACCGTTAGTAGATATTGTCCGCTTTAGCCTGTTACGCATCGCCGTTAGCCTCACAAATTTAAAACACGTCTGCTAGGGAGAAGTTTCCACACCCTTAT
>NW_019650115.1:0-882 GCF_002806865.2 Cucurbita pepo subsp. pepo
ACAAAAATTAGATAGGAAAATTAAGGAAATACATTGTACTGTAGGCTTATAAAAGGACTATCTCTCTCCCCTCATGGTGGAGTCCCCCGAGGACAGAATAGCACAAACAACCCTGTAGTTCTGCTTCTTGCTCGAAAAATGAAGAAAGACTTGTCGGAAATCATCAGTTGGGTTGGTCCAAATTAATAAGGATCACGGTGTTCCAAATGTTCTAACTAGATCTATTACACGATCCAAGGCCAAAAAGATTTAACAACCATTCATTCTTCATCTACAAAATTGGATAGGCTCGGTTCAACCCTCCTTTCATATGTTACAAATTGATTCGATTGAGGAAGGATCATTATTGTGTAAAATACCCCTGAATTATTATGTAAAAATCAAATTTGTGAGGAATGATGAAATCAAGATCTCAATTGAGACTTTCACCCTTAGAAATCCGAACATCATTCCTCAAGAAATGCAAAGATTCTGCCATTCCTCAAGAAATTTTTCAATTTGCACAGCTCACTTACAAGAGTTTGCTTCTTGTACCAAGAATGCATCGTTTATCCCCACGGTATATAAATAAACCAAAGTCCACTCCACATTTTATATTGCAGAAATATAACATTAATGTAACGGCCCAAATCCACCGCTAGCCTTCGGACTTCCCCTCAAGGCTTTAAAATGCGTATGCTAGGAAGAAGTTTCCTCACCCTTACAAAAGATGTTTCGTTCCAGAAATATAACATTAATGTAATGACCGTTGAAATAGAACTGGAACCACTGTCACATGACCAAAATGGAGAAAGAACAACNCGTTGAAATAGAACTGGAACCACTGTCACATGACCAAAACGGAGAAAGAACAACAACATTTTATTGCACACACGAGAAATA
>NW_019650116.1:0-882 GCF_002806865.2 Cucurbita pepo subsp. pepo
GTATTTGGTTTTCTATGCTAGTTTTTTAATTAAATTTCAAAGGGTACATTTGAATGGTAAATGTATTTGTTTATATTTTAAATTTTTTTTTTATTATTGTTTTAAGGTTTGTAAAAAAATTCATCGTACTTTTTGCTATCTATTTGTCAGTTTTCTTGCAATTTTTTATTTGAAGTTTCNAAGGTTTGTAAAAAAATTCATCCTACTTTTTTATATCTATTTGTCAGTTTTCTTGCAATTTTTTATTTGAAGTTTCAGAAAACGAGTCGGGGTAGAACATAGATGTAAGTCATGATTTAGATATTTTATATTTTGAATGTATACTTTGTTTTTTATATGTTTGTTAATGATTTCCACCACCTACTTTTTGTAAATTTTTGTTGAATTATATAAAAATCTATTTAATTAACTATTATTTTTTAAATTATAGAAATTATAAATTATTTTCATTCTAAGTCAAGAGTGACTGCCTCCGCATATCAAATGTAAAGTATGTCAATGGTAAGAAATAAAAAGACAGTTGATATTAAAATATCAACCGTTCTAAAAACATTAAATTTCAAACTCCCTTCTCCCATGTCCACAGTATGTTTTACTAGTCATGCAACTTTCTTGATAATAAATTTATAAATGGTCACGTATTAAAATAATCCTTATAAAAGAATGAAACATCAACAACACAAAATTNACAAAAGTTCCAAAAACATTAAATTTCAAACTCCCTTCTCCCATGTCCACAGTATGTTTTACTAGTCATGCAACTTTCTTGATAATAAATTTATAAATGGTCACGTATTAAAATAATCCTTATAAAAGAATGAAACATCAACAACACAAAATTAAAAGGTTAAAACTAAAGTAGAATCTCCTAAAGTAGGTATG
>NW_019650117.1:0-881 GCF_002806865.2 Cucurbita pepo subsp. pepo
AGTGAGTTGCATACCGAGAACGATTTTTGGAAATTAACGTCATACATTCAAAGACGTTCCTCCAAACCAATTCTTAGCCTGAAGAAAAGATATGGAAGAGGTTCGATGAAGAAATAGGGCCTTGAAACTCCAAGAATCGGCTACCCAATAAGAAATCCTTTGTTTTATCTCCAGCGATAAATCAGATTTTGGATGAACTTTGGAAACGAATATCTTAGGCTACGATCCACGAGAAGGTATTAAATCAATCACTAACCCTTCCTTGTAATACCCATCTTTAAGTTTCACGAAGAAATCGAGGAGAGAAACGCTGTAAATGTGGCTGTACAGGCCGAGTCTCAGATGGTGGCGACGCGAAAAATGCGCATCTTCTTCCTGTTAAGAGGAAGAAAACAATGATATGGCCAGTTCAACTGAACTGTCTAAGTCAACTCAAAATTTGATCTTTTCTCTGGTTTTCTCAATTTTAACCCCATTCCAGACCGATTCTCATAGAAAATCTTATGGTTTCAGAAACTAGATACAATAAGGAGTACGTGGAAGGAAATTTTGAAGTAATTTAGATACTGGAAGCTCAAGAATGGACGTCCCAAACGTCGACGACGAGGCAAGTAGCCACCTTAGATTTTTTGTTAAGAAATATTTGTAGAAATCGCTTGGATTTTCATATGAACCCTAAACCAAGTATGAATTAAGGATATATGAAAGAAAAAACCCAAAGAACCGTGAGTTAAGACCCTGAACCAATCAAATAGCTTGAGATTTAAGTAACGTTAAAATAAACAACTATATGAGCTCCACTGCCTATCAAATTTTAATACTGAGCATATTATAGTATAATGAGGTCAGATATGAAATTTGGTGGTCATTGGATAAGGATA
>NW_019650118.1:0-881 GCF_002806865.2 Cucurbita pepo subsp. pepo
AAGGAAGCAAATTCACGTAAAAATTGCATGTATTAGATTATTTACTATGGATTTCAGCTCCGTAAAAAATTGAACGAAGCATGTAGGATAGTGCAAGTTATGAACTTAAAAGTAATTTGTAAAGATTTTGAGACTCGGGAGTGAATATAACACATTTTTTTATATTATAAAGTTACTTCGGTTACAAAATCGTGAGAATTGATGTATAAAATTATTATGAAATCAAAACTTAATGTTGAGAATCTTGGAATCTTACCAACTCTCTCTAATGGGATTGTGACCAACCCTAAAAGAGATAATGGGTGAATAATTGTATATTCTAAAACCAAAAATAAAACCCATAGCTTAGGCTTTTCAACATTATTCATTTATCCCTATAATTCTATGTCACAATTGTGGTAGAAAATTCTTTGAAACCCTAAAAACTTCCGTTTATAAAAACACTCGTTATGTAACGACCCAGACCCACCGCTAACAAATGTTGTCCTCTCTAGGCTTTTCTTTTCGAGTTTTCCCTCAAGGCTTTAAAACGTGTCTGCTAGGGGAAGGTTTTCATACCCTTATAAAGGGTGTTTTGTTTTCCTCCCCCAACCAACGTGGGACATCACATTTTCTAAAGCAAAACAACTTTTAAATGATCTAAGACTGTAGCTTTGAAAATGATCTAGAAAATTTTGTTTTCTATATTGTTTTTCTAAAAATATGTGAGATCCCACATCGGTTGGAGAGGAGAACAAAGTATTCCTTATAAGTCGTGTGGAAACCTCTACTTAGTAGACGCGTTTCAGAACTTTGAGGGGAAAACCCAAAAAGGATAATATCTGCTAGCGGTGAGCTTGAGCTGTGAGATCTCACATCGGTTGGAGAGGAGAATGAAGCAT
>NW_019650119.1:0-881 GCF_002806865.2 Cucurbita pepo subsp. pepo
CTGAGATTCCCTCATTCCCTTCTTTCTGTAGCTGTAGGGTTCAACTATTAAACACTGATCCTATTTATGAATGAATTGTAAACACTATCGATGAATTCTCCTTCACTCCTCTCCCTTTGGTGGAGCTGTTTCACTCCTCTTCTCGTCTTCGTTGCTTCGCTCCGTAACCCGAACCTATCCTGAACCTGAACCTCCTTTTCCTTTACTGTTCTAGAATAAAAGGAAAGAAAGCTTAATTTGAGAGTTAGCGTTTACCTTTCTCAAAGAAAAGACTAATCGGGCAGGAAGAAAAGAGATGAATGAGACCCTCAACCCTCTCCCTTTGGTCGAGCGGTTTCACCCCTCTCTTCCCTTTTCTCGTCTCGCGTCTTCGACCCTCTCCTCCCTTTTCTCATCGAGCGTCTTCGACCCTTCACCTCTCCAACTCGATTTCATGTCTTCGACCATTTGACTATCAGAGTAAACAGTGTTGGAATCAATAGGAATAGGAAAAGGAGCAGCATGAGAGGGGAGTCAATTCATTAGCTACTGAACCGGAAGGAAAGAAAGAGAGAAGCGAAGGAACCTGAACCCATATTCGCTGAGCTACTTCACCATTACAGGAGAGGAAATTCATTCATTCAATCCTATACAGGAAGTAAAGATGAAACAAGAATGATCCTTCACTCTTTCACCTCTTGATTCTTTCATTTCCCGAGAGTTGAACAAACACTCTTGGATCGGAGGTCAAGCTATTTGAAGAAGAACCTGATTGAACAGATCTTTCTCCTTTCTTTCACGAGGTAAACGAAATAACTACTTAACCTGAACACCTTCCCTGATTACTTTAGTCATGAAATCCTTCACCGATATTCCCTTTTTCCCCTATTTATTAACCTGAC
>NW_019650120.1:0-881 GCF_002806865.2 Cucurbita pepo subsp. pepo
TATATATATATATATATATATTTTCTTTTTACAATATGAAACTGTGCACGGTAAATAACCAAAAGCAGTAAAAGATGAAAATATGGAATTATGTGGTGGTTGAGAAATATATTACAACATTTTGCTTCGATAAGATATTTTTCAAAGCTATTTCAATAATCAACTTGGACATGAAGTAATTGTGCAAATATTGTTCTCTCAGCCCTCAGGTAGCACTGAAACAAGCTTAAATTGGTAATAATTTTTTTTTAACCCTGACAGGTTGTCAGTAAAATAATTAACAGACCAATCAAATTTTAATGAGATAAATACAAGCCTAACTTATTCGCAATGACTAAACTTCGAGATTAGTTTCAATTACACTCGTATCATTTAAAAACCCCTAAACTTTGAAATTTTTCATTTTACACTAACTTTGAAATAGGAATAAAAATTATGTACATGATATTTACAGCTACATAGAAGATTAAAATTATTCTTACCATTTATTTCAACTCAAAAGAATCATTAAAATCATTTATGTAACCCATTTGTACATGTTAGCTCAAGTCAATTCATGTGTGCATTCTAATTTTTACATATTGATCGTTGCATCAATTTCCTTATTTTAATGAAAAACTTAAGTTCAAAGGTAAAACTGAAAATTTTCAAAGTCTAAGAGTATAATTAAAACGTATCCCAAAGTTCAACACTAAGAAGCAGAAGTATGGACAATATTCCAACGTCCAAGTCTTACCTCTCATACCATCAGTTATCCCAAGCTTCACCAACTCCTCTGCAAGAAACATATCATTTCTTCAATGTCAAAATCAGTTCAAACTAAATTTCTATAAGCATAATAGAGTTACCGAAGAACTCAATTTGAAAAAAAAAAAAAAAAA
>NW_019650121.1:0-881 GCF_002806865.2 Cucurbita pepo subsp. pepo
GCACAGATATAAGGAGGGAGCACACTCTCCGGCATTTATAATACAAGATCAGCAATAAAGTGAAATACTATTGCCTGAGAGGCGTCATCCTAGACTATAATTTCCTAAGAAGGGGTCATCCACCATGAGTTAACAATGCATGTTCTCTTCATTGACAACCAGATAGAAAACAATGTGATCATCGATTTTCCAGCGTAAGTAACGAGGACGACACCATCAACCATCACAATGGCTAAAAGCAACGAAAAGGAGGGGAAACAAGAGAACAAAACAAACCTCAACCCTGTCAGGGTCAAAATCAACATCTGATATTCCATCCATTGCCTGCTCCAATATCACCCTCCTAGCATCACCTTCACCAACTTTCTCGTCCTTCACATTGCCATCCATTGGATTTTGACTAAGAATATTGTCAGGAGCCCATTCCAAATATAACGGAGCGTCCCTAGGATAATGCCAAAATGAAAGAACCATTACTTTTAGGGGGGGAAAACCCAGCTTTTTTTCAACTTTCCTTAGCAATATATAGGGTGAGAATTCAAACCTCTAACCTTTTGATAAAAGATATAATACCTAAACCAATTGAGATATGCTCTTGTTGGCAAAAATTAAAATTAAAAATAAATAAAATGATAACTCCCCCACATGCTCACATCAATAATAAGAGAGGTAAAACTATATTTCAAATTTCAAAATAATTTGAAAACAATACAACCAAACACAGTATTCTTAAAGTGAGGGCAAAGATTAAAGGTAGCACTTGCATTTGTGCATCAAGATTTAATTTCGCCAAACACTTGACTCAAATAAACTTCACAAGATAGCATTTCAATGAACAAAGCACGCTCCATGTTCAATGCAACAAAGCTTTTGATCGAAGT
>NW_019650122.1:0-881 GCF_002806865.2 Cucurbita pepo subsp. pepo
TCTCTTACTGTTGTAATATAAATGGGAATCCCAACTCAAACTTAAGGTGTAATTTTCTCCCTTTTTTTAATCTCGTTTTTGTTACGCTTAGACATATGAACCGTGATCTCATGTTCTTGTCGTTTTATTTTGGATTCATCGTTATGCTTACAAGTTATTTTTTGATATTTTGAAATTTAGGTTATTTATTGGATAAATTTTTTCGTAATGTATTGTAGTCCTGGTTTTATTGGAAAGGAAGATATAAGAACTGTCGAGGTATTTAAAAAAATAAATAAAAATTGGTCGTATTAAAGTTTTGTATTTCTAATGATGCTTTTACCTAATTAATTATTGAACATCAATATATTATTTAGACTAAATATAAAATATTAACCTTTTATATTATCTTAAATTATTGCTTTATACTTGTTTGTAGTGCGTAGCAATTATTAAATACAAATATTAATTAAAAGACAAACATTAATTATTTCAAATATTTAATAAATATATCCATGAATCAATGTAGGAATGTAAATGCTTATCATGATGAGCCCCAGATGATAATTTTGTTGACATTTCTGTCCCATGAGTTCACACTTCTGTTGTCGTGTTTTCTGATTCAATTATATTTTTTATATGGCATTATTATATATATATTTCATAATACAATTATATCATATTATATATATATATATATATATATATATATATATTTCATAATTATTTTTTATTATTTACTCTCCAACAAATTCTTACACGTAACTTTTAACTATTTAGGAAATAATTTTTTAAAATTGAGTTCCAAAATTTATTTAATGTATAAAAATAAATAAATAGATGGTGGGATTGGATTGAAACTTGAACTAAGCTAGGCCTAAAACACCTGTAACGGGCGTAGG
>NW_019650123.1:0-881 GCF_002806865.2 Cucurbita pepo subsp. pepo
TGATTGAGTTCAGTTCTACAACTCGTCTTCATCTTTCTTCTACTTTTCTTACTGTTCCTATTTATTTACCTTATTTAATGACGGAAAAGGGAGAGTGAGTCAATGAATTAGCGGCTTTCCCTTGTGAAAGACTGAGTGAAAGAAGAAATGGGAAATAGGTTCCGGGGAAGGTTCNGTGTTCAATGACGGAAAAGGGACGTGAGTCAATGAATTAGCGGCTTTCCCTTGTGAAAGACTGAGTGAAAGAAGAAATGGGAAATAGGTTCCGGGGAAGGTTCCTTCCTTCTTTCATGAATTTCCTCTACGGTGAAGGAGCGAAGCCAGCAATGAGACCGATAGGTGAATGGTCAGGTGTTTACAGTTCTTCAAGTGATTGAGTGAAGGGGCGAAGCCCTGAGACCCGTAGGGCGAAGAGGCGAAGACACGAAACCGTACCCGGTTCAGGGCGAAGACACTTTACCGTACCCGATGAAGGGGCAGGTTTTCTTTTGAGACTTGAGTTGAGTCTTTGACAAGGGAGAGTCCATTCATTTGCTAGCTACTTCATTCATCTTTCTTTCGTCCGTCTTTACAGGAGAGTAAAGGAGTGAAATCAGGTTCTCATCCAGCCGCTTTACTGAGTTCAACCACTCGACCGGACCGATAGGGAGAGGGAGTAAGGAGCGAAGCGAACATCCTTTCATTTGTTTACTGTTCAATCCGGTAATACTGTATAAGGGGATAGAGGCTCCGGTTCCAGTTCAGTAGCTCTTTGTTGAGTCTCCCTTCCCTTCAAACACTGGTAAAGGAGAAGAAGAAGTAGCTATCGGGGAAGGAAATGGAATTGTGAGACGAGAAGATGCTCAGAAATAGAATTGCTTTACCTCCTTCCGGTAATACTG
>NW_019650124.1:0-881 GCF_002806865.2 Cucurbita pepo subsp. pepo
CATACGCATGTCAAAATTCGCAACAGGGGTTAGAGTACGTGTCGGTGCCAGCTATGGTTCCTCATTCAAGGTTGATTCACCTCCGGAGCAGGGGAAGGCGACTCCCTTGGAGGCAGATTTAGATCGATCTCATTCTTTGGTAAAACAAAGGAAGGATTCCCATCACATCATACAGTAAACCAAAAGTGAAAGCGACGATTAGCAAGCAGATCGGNAGATTAGCAAGCAGATCAGGTAAAATGGAATAAACCTAATTTGGAAGATCCACTTGACTTGTCCAAAAAGAACCAAAAATAATGACATGGATAAATGAGCGCGAAGTCATAAGTTCTCTCTTGCGTTCTCGATCGGAAAAGAATACGAACAAAGAAGAAGAAGAAGAAAAAGCCCATTACGANTCCCATTACGAAAATGAGGATCCGCACAAAATCGATAAACAAAGAAAAAAGCTTGAGATCAATTCCAGTTGATTCTCAATCCCGATGGAAAGCTGTTCATGTCCTACGAAAACAAAAAGAAGAATGAGGAAGAAAAAGAGAAAAGAAAGATGAGACGATTCGAGATCAGCGAGTGCAATTCTCACGAGAAGGAGAAGCTCCTCCCTTAGCTAAGACTCGTTAGGCTAAACGACAGACAGACACATTCGNTGAGCTAAGACTCGTTAGGCTATACGACAGACAGACACATTCGAAAACTAAAGCGCAGCACCCAGAAGAGTTGGGGTGGGAATGGCAGACAGAGAAGAGATTAGAAATTAGAGAGAGAGCACAAAGAAGTGGTTTGACTCAAAAGCGCAAGAAAGAGAGGAACTCATTCAAGCAAGCTAATTCGACCTTTGTAAAAAGACAGAGATTAATGTAGACAGATTCCAGTGGCATTTC
>NW_019650125.1:0-881 GCF_002806865.2 Cucurbita pepo subsp. pepo
TTCAACTGCTTGCTCGAAGAATACTTACGTCACTTCGTTGATGCTCGCCAGAAAAACTGGATACAACTGTTAGATGTCGCCCAATTTTGCTTCAATTGCCAAACAAGCTCGTCTACGAGAAAGAGTCCCTTCGAAAATGTAAGTGGACGACAATCGGCCTTACCCCATATTATTGATCATCCTTATGCAGGAAAAAACCCTCAAGCTCACAACTTCACAAGAGAATGGAAGCAGACGACAGATATAGCCCGGGAATATTTATAGAAGGCTTCCAAGCATATGAAAAAGTGGGCGGACAAGAAGTGTCGCCCCCTTCAATTCCGAGCAGGAGATCAAGTTCTCATCAAGCTGAGACCAGAACAGATCAGATTTCGCAGCCGAAAGAACCAGAGACTAGTTCGAAAATATGAAGGCCCGGTTGAAGTCCTTAAAAAGATCGGGGCTACTTCCTACCGAGTTGCACTACCCGCATGGATGAAAATCGACCCAGTAATTCATGTGAGAAACTTGAAGCCCTACCACCCTGACCCAGACGACGACCAACGAAATGCAATCACAAGACCAAGCATCGATCTGAAGCAAAAAGAAACAAAAGAAGTAGAGGAGATCCTAGCCGACAGGGTTAGGAAGATAGGAAGACCTATACGGATGATTCGTGAATTCCTTGTCAAATGGATGAATCTCCCTATAGAGGAAATCAGCGGGGAACGCGCCGAAGATCTGAACTCTGCCGCCACCCACATCGCAAGGTTTGAAAGTAGTCGGTTGATAGGGACGTCAACCAATTAGGTGGGGTAGGATGTCATGGTCATGCTCGTCCAGGGCGTGTTGCCCNTAGGATGTCATGGTCATGCTCGTCCAGGGCGTGTTGCCCATGGCCG
>NW_019650126.1:0-880 GCF_002806865.2 Cucurbita pepo subsp. pepo
AAAAATGTCAGATTTGAGAAAAAAAAACTAAAATGGCCTCCACCCATAAACTCAATTTAGGTGAACAGAGATCTCGCCATGTTGTTAAGGTATATATTAAATCTTTCTTTGCTTTTATTATAATTTCATTTTTAGAAAATCAGATCTTATTGTCGTAATTGTTTAGGTTTGAGTTAGAAATTAGATGTCAATATATTTATAGGAATTCTAGTAAATCACATTAATGTTATTTATCAATAATGCCATATCAATAATTTTATATAAGAGGACAAACGAATTGATTAAAAATTAGTCAATAATTTCATATAAGAGGACAAATGAATTGATTAAAAATTAGTCAAATATTTGTGAACTGACCATAAAAAAAGAAAGATTTTTAAACTTAAGAAAAATAAAATAAAATGAAAGATTTAAGGTAAGAATCTCACCTAGGTTGAGAGAGAAAAGGGAAAATGTAAAATAAAAAAAAAAGAAAAAAAAAAAAGAAAAGAAGAATAGAATGAAAAACACGAGAACAGACGGAGAAACAAGAAAGGAAGATCTCAAAAGTATATAATAGCAAAAGTATAATAAAATAATTCTCAAATATATTATGAAATTATAGTATAAATAAATTGTATATCACTCGGCATTGTATTGTTAGACATATTATATTTTAAGAAATATCAAATCTAAATAGAAAGATTAAGAATTTGTTAAATACTTAATAAGATTTAGGAGTTAAGAATTAGTGAAAGAATTCGGTGAACATATTTAATAAGATGAAGCACCTTGGCATAAGTGAGTACGAATTTGAGGGATGGAAGCAAGTTAATTTGGAGTTAGATAGAACTTAGGCTAAGGTTATCCAAACAAGTGGTCTTACTATTGGCATGGTTAT
>NW_019650127.1:0-879 GCF_002806865.2 Cucurbita pepo subsp. pepo
CTAAGGCAAGAAAATCAGGCATGTGGAGCTTGTTTGAGGTCATAAAGCGACTTATCCAGCTTGTAGAGTTAACGAGAATGTTGAGAGTCCACAAATCCAAGGGGCTGCTTCATATAAACATCTTCATTAAGAAGGCCATGAAGAAAAACATTCTGAATATCAACCTGCCGAATAGCCCAACCATAAGAAACAGCAAGAGATAATAAGAGTCGAATGGTAGTGAGCTTAACAATCGGACTGAAGGTATCATCATAATCAACTTCATACTGTTGTTTAAACCCTTTAGCAACCAGGCGTGCTTTGTAGCGATAAATAGAACCATCTGGCTTTTGATTGAGTTTGAAAACCCATTTACAATCAATAACGTTAAGACCAACACGAGGAGGAACTAAGTGCCATGTCTTATTTTTTAGAAGTGCCTGAAATTCATCATTCATTGCCTGACGTCAGAGGAGATGTTCGATAGCTGTAATATGTGAAGTAGGTTTAAAGGCAGAAGATTGAACCATAGAATACGTTACTGTTCCATTTGTACGCAACTAGGGCTATTTGATATTGTGCTTCAATCAAGTACCTTAGGGATGAGCAATAGGTGTAGGATCTGCAACTGAGGAGACAGTCGTACTAGCCGTTGTGAGGAGAGTAGTTGGTCGACTAGCGGTCGAGGACCTGACCAGGATCGGAGCCCAAAGAATCCGGGTGGCCCTAAACGATGCGGGAATAGAATCTGCTGGCGGAGGATCTGAGGCCCCAATCATTGGCAAAATAACCGATGTTGATTCATGCAGCAACGATGCGAAGGATTGCAGCGGCAATCCCAAAGCTAATGTGGGCACCAGATTTTCTACATCTAAAGAGTTAGTATGCATAGATATATGC
>NW_019650128.1:0-879 GCF_002806865.2 Cucurbita pepo subsp. pepo
AAATATGGATATGTAAATAATAAATCTGCGTATTTTTGATTATCGTTTTGAATAATGCTAGTTTTCAAAGAATTTCCATATCCAAACAAATTATCTTTTGAAAGAGAAGCGTTTAAACTTAACCCACTATCTTTTCCATAACCTAATCCAAAATTTATAGTACCGGTAGAATTCTCTTTTACTTGATAAATAATATCAATTGCATTTCGCTTATCATTTACAAAATTTTTTATAATTTTAACATCATATAAATATTTTATTTTTTCTAATGATTCCTTTCCTAAATCAATTAGTTTTAAATTACACCATTGACCTTCCATTTGTTTAATTTCACGACGCAAAACTATATCTTTAGTTAACTCATTTCCTTGGAAAGATATTTTGTTGACAAAATAACGTTGATTAATATCTATGTCAAAATTTAAAACTATAGTTTTTTCTCGGAAATTTATTTTAGGATTGATTACAACTTTAGAATTAATATACCCATGTTCAGATAAAAAATATTTAATTTTTTGAACAATTAAATCAATTTTTTCTTTATTATAAAATTCTTTATTTTTAATTGTAATAAGTCGCTTAATTTTTTCATAATACTGAAATACATTTCCATTAAGAAAAAAACGATCAATTGTATATTTGTTTCCTTCAGAAATATATAAAATAATATTTACTTTATTTTGATTTTTTAAAAAATTAACTATTTTTTTATCTATATGAAAATAATAATATCCTTTGTTTAAATAAAATTTATTTAAATCACTTAGATATTTTTCTAGTTGATTATAATAAGAAATATGCTTTCCTAAAAAATTCCACCAAGGTTGATAATTGTTTAACTGAATTAAAGAAATTATCTTATCTTGAGAAAAATTTTTA
>NW_019650129.1:0-879 GCF_002806865.2 Cucurbita pepo subsp. pepo
CCATGTACTTGCTAACAACTCCCACTGCATGTGTTATGTCAGGTCTAGTGCAGACCATAGCATACATCAAACTCCCAACTGCAGAAGCGTACGGAACTGATGCCATGTGCTCACGTTCCTCAACTGTCTTGGGAGATTGCCCCTTTGACAATTTAATATGATTTGCCAAGGGGGTAGTCCTAGGATTAGTGTTATTCATCTTGAATTTGGACAACACCTTCTCAATGTACTGCTCTTGGGATAGATTTAATGTGCCAGCAGATCTATCTCGAGAAATCCTCATCCCAAGGATCTGCTTCGCTGCACCTAAATCTTTCATCTCAAATACTAAAGATAAACTTGCCTTCAGGTGGTTTATCTCCCTCATACTTGATCCAGCAATTAGTATATCATCCACATACAGGAGTAGAAACACATAAGAATCAGTGTATTTCTTGAGGTAGCAACACTGATCCTTTTCACTTCTGTGGAAACCACTCTTGCTCATGAAGGAGTCAAACTTCTTGTACCATTGTCTCGGTGCTTGTTTCAGTCCATACAAGCTCTTATTGAGCTTACACACCATGTGCTCCTTGCCTGGAGTTCCAAACCCTTCGGGTTATTGCATATAGATCTCCTCATCTAGATCTCCATGTAAAAATGTTGTTTTTACATCCATTTGCTCAAGGTGCAAATTCTCCGATGCAACAATACTCAGCAGAATTCGGATAGTAGTTAATTTCACAACTGGAGAAAAGATCTCAGCATAATCAATGCCTTTTCTTTGTGAATATCCTTTAGCTACTAACCGGGCCTTAAACCTCCTTCTGCTATCTCGTTCAACCTTGATTTTGAACATCCATTTGTTCAATAGAGCTCTCTTTCCTGTAGGCAACTCAG
>NW_019650130.1:0-879 GCF_002806865.2 Cucurbita pepo subsp. pepo
TAGCTTTGCAAATTCCAGCATTGTAGGCGCTTATCAGAGGTGGTTCAATCTAAGGCATCAATCTTTGGCATTCTCGAGACAAATGATGATTTGATTACGAGAATCTGATTGAACGAGGTAAATAGGCTGAGATTACCTCCTGAAAAAGAAGAAAGTGGTGAAAGGAAGAAACGAAACAGGAATGAGACAGAACTAGCTGGCTTGCTTTCACTCCTCTCCCTTCCGGTCGAGCTGTTTCACTCCTTTTATTCATGAGACAGAAGAGTAAGTCAAGAAAGAGAATCTCATTCTCCTTTACCAACTGTAAGAAAGAAAGAAAGAAGAATGAATTCGACTGAAGAGGAAGAAAAGACGAAACGAAAGAAGAGTTTGTTTACAGTTAAAGAATGAAGGGAGAAGAAAGATGAATGAGACTGTAAAGACCAGAAAGAAAAGATTTTGTATCCACGGGTCAAAGTTCGTAAGAGGTTTTTCCCTAAGGAAAGCAGCTTCAATAAATTATTTTCTATCTTTCCCCTATTTTTCGGGATAAAANCTCATATAACTGTCAAAGTTCATCAGAGGTTTTCCCTAAGGAAAGCTACTTCAATCAAAGAAATTCTATCCCCATATAACTGTAAAAGTTCGTAAGACCTTTTTCCCTAAGGAAAGCTGTTGAAAGAAAAGAAATTCTATCCTCCCCGTATTTTTGGGGATCAAATCTAGTAAAGGTAATTAAGAAGTCAAGAGACCTCAAACCTGAACCTCGACTTCTTTCTCTTCTCCTTCACTCCTTGCTTGCTTTCTTGCTTGCTTTCACTCCTTTGTAAAGGATCTTTATCTAAAATCAGGGAAAATTGACTCTTTTATCCCTCAAAATAGGGTAAAGATACACTTTTT
>NW_019650131.1:0-878 GCF_002806865.2 Cucurbita pepo subsp. pepo
AAAAAAAAAAAAAAAAAAAAACAAACAGAGAAGAATCAGATCATTCTATTAATTTAGAAATATTAACAGTGTGATGAATCGGCAGTTAACCAGAACTTACTGATAACAGGAATGCGCCGGAGCTCTTTATCCCGGGTGATATACTTCAACATTTTCATACCTTTGGCCATCGGCAGGTCAACTTCTGAGAGTATAATATCAATTTCAGGTCCCTCCGCATTCAAAGCATCGATGACCTGTCTAGCTGAGCTCACGGAAATGACTGCCAACAAAAAGAACACCTTATATCAGTGAAGTAGTTGACCATTCCTGTAAATTACTAGTATTGCAAATTATGTAGAAAGCTAGAGACCAGTGAACCAATTAAACAATTGCTACCTGTAGAATAGGACAGTAGTAACAGAAGATCTTAGAATTTAGACTTAAACCCAATCACATAGTATCACGAGCAACTTCTAGATACTGTAATAAACCTAATCGAAGTCTTAAGCCGCAAAAATCATTCAGGAATTTCAGTAGATGAAATGACTACCTATCATGCATTACTTTTAGCATCCGGACGATTCTATTAAGGAAGGGGGGGAAGGAGAAAAATAATAATAAAACATGTACCCTGGTAGGAACATTTCAAAAGAAGCTTGAAAACCTCTTCTGAACTTTTTGAATCATTATCGCACAGCAAAATCCTCACTTTGCTCCTGTCTATAAACGCATCTCCTCCATTTTTTACCCCGCTACCACAGGCACCACAATCTTCGTTCAAATTGAGCTCCTTGCAATCCATAACCGATGAAGCAGGACCTATACAAAACGCAATTCCCTTCCTAAATAAAAGCAATCAACTATAGCCCAAAAAAGAAAGAAAAGAGAAAAGGAAA
>NW_019650132.1:0-878 GCF_002806865.2 Cucurbita pepo subsp. pepo
CCATTTTCGGCCCAATTGTAAATATCACAAGTGGGCTTTACGTGGAATCCCATTTTCGGCCCAATTGTAAATATCACAAGTGGGCTTTACAGAGTTTGTGATGGGCTGCAAAAATGCTTGCAATGTTTCCAAAGTTTTTCATAATATTAAAAATTTTATTATTTTTATTTCGATTTTACCCTTCCATATTTTAGATATATCATGGTATATAATAACTTTATCATATAAATTAATCATGCATATAAAATATAACATTGGTATATTAACATTCATAATGAAATATATTGATGTCATTAATGTTAAACGAACACGACTCTCCACAATGATATGATATTGTCTACTTTGAATATAAGCTCTCATGACTTTGTTTAGGCTTCCCAAAATGCCTCAAACCAATGAAAATAGTATTCCTTGATTATAAATTCATAATCATTCCCTATATTAGCGGATGTGGGACTTTCATCATCCAACACCTCTCCTTGAACAAAGTACACCTCCCCTTAATCGAGGCTCGACTCATTTTTCTTTTGGAGTCTTAGTCATTTTTTACTATGCCTTCGAGGGGGCTCGACTCATTTTCTTTTGGAGTTCTTTGTTCAACATTTGAAAATTTACCAATCTATTGACACGACTATGTTTAGGGCATGACTCTGATACCATATTAGACGAATACGACTCTCTACAATAATATGATATTGTCCACTTTGAGTATAAGCTCTCGTGACTTTAATTTGGGCTTTCCCAAAAGGCCTTAAACCAATAGAGATACTAATATTTGATTATAAACTCATGATCATTCTCCAAATTAGGTAAGTATAACTTTCATCCTCAAACAACTCATGGAAGACCATAAAATTAATAAATCTGGTGGCTGTCTT
>NW_019650133.1:0-878 GCF_002806865.2 Cucurbita pepo subsp. pepo
ATGACTCCGATCTTTACCATTCTAAGGTTGTTTTCTTCTCTCTCATTTTTCACCTCTTTTCTTCTGGATAGAATTTGTAAAACATAATTAAAATTGATATTACAGTTTGTTATATAAAATTGATATTTTGAGACGAGACTAATATTAAAGTTCAAAAATATATATATTTTTAAATAAAATTCTAAAGGATTGGGGCAGATTATATTATTTTTTAAATCTATTTCTAATTTTTTTTTTTTAAAATAAGTTACTCATTATCTAATTATTTATTTAAATTTTTTTAGTAATAAATTTTTATTTATTCTAAAAGTGAAATGTTTTATTTATTTTTAAATATTTAATTAAAATTTGTAGGATGAAAATTTACATTTTTAATAATAAAAAATTATTTATAATCTAGTTTTAGAGAAATTAATCAACCGCAACTTAATTCATAAAATTTTCATATTTTTATGATGTTTTCGGATCATCCAGTCTTTTAAATGTCATATTTTATATATTTTGAATGAAAAGAAATATATTGAGGTTTAACATTGGTCACGTGTTTGGCAGCTCGTTAGATTCTACACAAGGATCGGGTTCAAGAGTGTGTATGAAGTGAGTGGTTCAAAGGTAGGTGATATTGGAGACATGTTGGTGTGGGGAGGGGTTGGGACTAGAATGGATGCTCCCATTGAAGCCCTTCTACTTAAATGGTGTTCACGGTTCAAATCCCGGTCGTCTTAACCCACAAAACGTCCACCAATAATGTACAACGTATCGTATACTTAGTTTGAGCTTGTATTGAGAAAAATGTATTTATACGTTAATTTAATATATTTATGTAATGTAAATGACGCAAGTTAATTAAAATATTTTTTTCAGATTAAATATTTATA
>NW_019650134.1:0-878 GCF_002806865.2 Cucurbita pepo subsp. pepo
GGCTACTCGTATGTCACATCTAGTCACTTTAATCTTCTTTTTCCTGCTCGTTTTTTTTATCAACTAAGGATTCCATTCAAACTATGCCCATTCGATTGCAATATTTAATTTGTAATCATGTTGTTCTTTTTACGAGAATTTTGTGAACATAATTTAGATTTAGAATTTTTTAATCTCGACATCTTGTACTCTTAAAACTAAGTAAATTCAATTCCGAGATATCAGCTTGAATTTACTTATTTATGAATCGATTCGTTAATTCAATAATTTTTTAAAACATAATTCAACGTTTAAAAATATAATTTTAAAATAGATTAAAGAAAATATATAGATATGATGACAAAAGAGAAATGATTTTATTTTTAATTGAAATTATGATTAAGAAAAATCACTGTGGTAACATGAAATATAATCATGAGAAATAAATAATAAATACAATTTTAAAATAAATTTGTATTTATTAATTTTTCTTTAGTTTTTAAAATTATAACTTTAGTTTTTAAGATTTTAAATTTTCTAAATTCACACCTTTATCAAACTATTAAACATACATTAAAATTTATATTTAATAAATAAATAATTAAAATTTTATTAATAAATACAAATTTATTAATTAATAAAGAAAACTTAATATATGGGGAAGAATTCTGGTTAATTAGCCCTAAAGCGAAGGACGGGCATCAAAATGTTGGTTTCGGAAGCTGGAATCTTTATCTGTATCAATCAGCTCGCACAAAAACTTCTATATCAATCTCGAGCCTTTTCTTCCACCTCTCCTTATAATTTTTATCTGCATCAATCGGCTCGCACAAAGACTTCTAAATCAATCTCGAGCTATTTCTTCCACCTCTCCTTATAATTGAAACTTATAATTTTAA
>NW_019650135.1:0-878 GCF_002806865.2 Cucurbita pepo subsp. pepo
TAACCAAGTTGCAGACGATTCTCCTGCTCCCCAAGAGGACCAACAACTAGTGACCAGCCAAACAACTGGTAACCAAGCTGCAGACGATTCTCCTGCTCCCAAAGATAACCAAACAACTGGTAACCAAGTTGCAGACGATTCTCCTGCTCCCCAAGAAGACCAACAACTGGTGACCAGCCAAACAACTGGTAACCAAGCTGCAAACGATTCTCCTGCTCCCAAAGAGAACCAAACAATTGGTAACCAAGCCGCAGACGATTCTCCTGCTCCCCAAGAGAACAAAACAGCTGGTAACCAAGCCGCAGACAATTCTCCTGCTCCCCAAGAGAACCAACAACAGGTGACCAGCCAAACAACTGGTAACCAGGCCGCAAATGATTCTCCTGCTCCCCAAGAGAACCAAACAGTTGGTAACCAAGCCGCAGACAATTCTCCTGCTCCCCAAGAGAACCAACAANACAAGAGCTGAGAGTACGGAGGGCAGAACAAGAGCTGAGAATACGGAGGGCAGAACAAGAGCAACAAAGGGAGGACGATAAAACTGGCCATGAAGTAGCAGTCCCTACAACAAGCCCAAGAATAAGCATTGAAGTAGAACAATCAACAACTGGTGACCAAGCAGACGATTCTCCTTCTCCCCAATCTCCTTCTCCCCAAGAGGATCAACAACTCGTGGCCAACCAAACAACGGGTGACCAAGCCGCAGACCATTCTCCTGCTCCCCAACAACAACTGGTGACCAATCAAACAACTGGTAACCAAGCAGCAGACGATTCTCCTGCTCCCCGAGAAAACCAACATCTGATGGGTGACCAAGCAGCAGACGATTCTCCTGCTCCACGAGAAAACCAACATCTGATGGGTGACCAAGCAGCAGA
>NW_019650136.1:0-878 GCF_002806865.2 Cucurbita pepo subsp. pepo
AAGCTATAAATACAGGGAGCAGACTCCATAACTCAACACGCCCCTTACCGTTCTCGCTCAATGTTTGCAATGGCTGGGGAGGCAGTCGTAGAAGTGAAGCCTATCGCCACGCCGACCATCGAATACCGACCTTCTCAAAGATTTAATGGAATGGCCCCAAGAAAGAGCGCTTATGTCAGTCATATGGGAACTCATGGCTGGANTGTTCAGGTTGATTGGTGAGCCTAGTGATAGGAAAAACTATCTAGCTTGGTTCGGAGAGCACTTGTTGGGTTAAAGATTTTGTTTGTTGTTGCTAAATGTTACAGCCTAAATGCTAAACTATTGACCCTACTTGTTCGGATGGGTGTTCACCCCAAAGTGTTCCCGGACTACATGCATACATCCGTAAGTAACTTAGTGCAACATGGAAAATTTCATTGAGAGGGGAATCAGTAAAGAAAAGAAAAACTCACATCTATCTTACCAACATTAGTATTTGAGAGAGAGATTGTCCTCGGGCTAAGGAGTGTCCACATGAGTTCGTTCAAGTGTCTACACAGGAAGAAAGAAAAACCTCTTTTATATTCTGTCGAGAGTGAAGATTGCTCCACCCACCTAAGTCGAACGAAAAGGAGAAATTATATAAATAACTAGTTAGATTCAGGCTCTTTGGCAAATTCTTTAGATCTGGGTAGANAAAAAGGAGAAATTATAGAAAATACTAGTTAGATTCAGGCTCTTTGGAAAATTCTTTAGATCTGGGTAGAGTCTCGCTTAGTAAAGAGAGTTGTAGATTCGTAAGATCATGAGAAAGTCCCCTCTTATAGGAGAGGAAATTAATGAAATCCAGAACTAAACCGAAACCGACTATCCGAGTTTACTGTGAAAGAAAGAAG
>NW_019650137.1:0-878 GCF_002806865.2 Cucurbita pepo subsp. pepo
TGTGTTTCTATTTCTCAATTTTCATTAATCTTTTTTTAGTTTATCGAGGTCATTTAAGGTTTTTGGGTTTGAAGAGGAGTCGGGCAACTAGGAAAGTCAAGTCAAGGAGGAAGGCGTTTTACTACTGAGCAAGTAGTGGTTGTAGTCTCGTCTTTCTTGTAATTTTGGAGATTTTTTTATGCTTCCAAAAAAGGGAGTATGGATCTTGATCATAGTAGACCGACTCATGAACAAGAAGAAAGATATAAATTTCTTGCATCGATTATCCATATTCTTTAAATGTATCAGACTGCTCAAATCTTTTTCAAACTCTAATCTCATAATCGAAAATATATACTTAAAAGCTAAGCTTAAATCTCTGTTCCTCATTTTCTATAAAGGTTTCTAACAGGTAAGTTTTTAAATAACAATATCTATTTCTAATTTTTTTAAAGACCATAAATAAAAATATTATTTCTATCGACGATAGAAATGGCTAGGGAACATAATTTACTTTTTTCTAATAAAAAAGTAAAAAAGAGGAATTATTCTTCGGGACTCGTAGCACATAAGTCCATATCGTTCATCAATTATCCACGGGCTAGGTGACAGTCAAATCATTTGACTGCGAGTGAAACTTCCATAGAAAAATAATAATCAAACTTGCCTACGAAAGAAGAACCAATGTATGTTTTGACTCGCTAACATCAGCAAATAAATTCATTAAATTCCAAGAGGAATCATCTTACCAAATAGCTGTTCTTCGTTAAAACCATTATTCCAAGAGAGTAAAAATTGGTAGGATTTGAATGTAATTTTAAATATAAATTTAGACTCCACCGACTAAATTTATGATTTAACTTTTTCAAAAAAAAAAAAAAAAAAAAAAAAAAAAAAAA
>NW_019650138.1:0-878 GCF_002806865.2 Cucurbita pepo subsp. pepo
TTTGTGGGGAGTTATTAGATTAGTCTTGATGATTTAGAATATTATTCCGAAGAAACGGAGTGCTTCAAATCAAACCCTAATTCGGAAACCCTAATTTGGGACGTTTGAAGTACATGCTTAAAAAACCGAGTCACGGTCGACGNTTTAGAATAGAATTTTGAAGCAACGGAGTGCTTCAAATCGAACTCTAATTCGGAAACCCTAATTTTGGACGTTTGAAGAACGTGCTTAAAAAACGTAGTCATGGTCGACGTTTTTTGGAACTTTTATGGGCAATGATCAGATTAGGCTTAATGTTTAAAATAGAATTTTGAAGAAACTGAGTGCATAAAAGACTTAAAGATTGCTTGAAATCCGCCCCTAATTCGGAGACCTTTATCTGGGACGTTTGAACTACGTGCTAAAAAAACCGAGTCATGATTGACGTTTTTTGAAACTTTTGTGGGAAATTATTAGATAACGCTTGATGATTTAGAATAGAATGTCGAAGAGACGGATTGCCTAAAATAGTAATAGATTGCTTCAAATCAACCCTAAGTCGGAAACCCTTATTTGGGTCGTTTGAAGTACGTGCTAAAAAAATAGAGTCACGGTCGACGTTTTTTCGTAACTTTTGTGGGGAATGATTAGAACAGTAAATGATTGCTTCAAACTGACCCATAATTCAGAAGCTCTAATATGGGACGTTTAAAGTACGTGCTTCGAAAACCGAATCACGGTCGACGTTTTCCAAAATTTTGTTGGGAATGATTAGTCTTGATGATTTAGAATAGAATTTCGAAGAAACGGCCTGCTTCAAATCGAACCCTAATTTGGAACCCTTATCTGGGACGTNAAGCGGTCGACGTTTTCTAAAAGTTTTGTGTGGAATTATTAGA
>NW_019650139.1:0-877 GCF_002806865.2 Cucurbita pepo subsp. pepo
AGAATATTTGAGAGATTGATGCTTTAAGATATCAAAGTTGGATCGGTAGAATATGTCAAGAATTAGGAGTAGAATAAGTTTTTCATGTTTGATCTCTTCTGCATTGTTGCAAGGTTCATTTTCTTATTGATCATTCAATACTGATAGCTTTCCTTTTTTTGAATGCTTCAGAGTATTGCAGAAATGCTTCGTTTGAATGTTCCTAAGGCTCTGAAGTTAGCTTTCAACAATTTAAAGGATTCACAATACAAAACTCGAGATAGTTCAATAAACGATGTTGGTTTATTTGAAAGTGTTGAGATGTCCGTGCTACTTTGTAACGACGAGTTTATCTGTAAACTTAACAAAGAATGGAGGGACGAGGATCATGCCACTGATGTCCTGTCCATGTCACAGCATGTCCCAGAACTGAAGCTTCCAATTGTAAGAACTTGAGTAGAAATGAGTACTGACTAATGTCTTTGAGAATGATAAATGATTGACTGATTTTTGTATCTTCAGCTTATGTTAGGTGATATTGTCATTTCCGTTGAGACTGCTGCGAGGCAGGCGGAGGAACGGGGACACACACTCCTTGATGAGATTCGGATACTCCTGGTTCGTCACTTGATCGCCCTTTTTGTTTTAAGATAAAAGCTTAGAATTTTGCCCCTGCATCCATATGTTTGAGAACTAGTAACGTTGCTACTATTCACATAGCATACGTGCCTTTAGGGGAGCGTGTAAGACGAAGTTGGCGTTTAGTATGCGGGCATGATGGGTCCATGGGATTTGGTTTCATAATTAAAAGTTCTTGCACAATCTATACACAAACATTTTATTCCCAAGCTTCACATTCCCATGCAACACATACCAATAGGTCCAATATCACAATCAT
>NW_019650140.1:0-877 GCF_002806865.2 Cucurbita pepo subsp. pepo
ATGACACAAAGGAGCCATTATTTGAATTGCAAACAAAAAGTCACTTGGTTTTCAAATTTTAAATCTGAACCAAAAGGGTCTAGTCAACACAAAATTTTAAATCTGATTTCTTGACTGTAAACTTCATGTCCATTGGTAGTGTACTAAGTAAAAAACAAAGTCTATGGGTTGGTTTTCAAATTGGTTATAACAAATCAAACCATGTGAATTGAGTTGGGCTGCTCGACCAACATATTGCAGTTGAACAACAAACAAATTGAAGTATTAAGTGCATTGCCATGGATGGATACAAGGAAGACAAGGCGTACCCTCATTCTATCAGAAAGGATTGAAGGAGTGATTAGCTTGTACTTGGGGACTTCAGAAAGAAGCTTATCATAGGTTCCCTGATCAAACAAAACCATGTTGTTCACCTTCTCCTTTTGCTTGCCCTTGCTCCATTTCTGCAAACCAAGTGATGAGTGATTACAGTTCCCAGACAAACATTTCATGCATGAACACCAGCAATTTTAAATCATCTCATTGTATTTTTTTTAGGGCATTGACTCTTAACATTACTTAATGACTAATATCATCCCTTCTTCATAATCGAATATATAAGCTATTTTCTAATGAGCCAATAATCTAAGCAATGCAGTAAGACAGAGGAAATTAAAAAAGGAATAAGTCTCGTTTCATGATATTCTTGAGTAATTTCGAGACAAGCACTAAGCAATCATCGCCATAATCCGAAATTTAAGAAAAAAAAAATCTTTAGTAAACCGCTAGACGAACAGTATTCCAAACTAAATTAATTAAACTTGTTTATTTCTTTTTAGGAAAATGAGAGCATTAATTCTAAGAAGCATACCTTCTTCTTCTGCTTTCCTCCACCAGA
>NW_019650141.1:0-877 GCF_002806865.2 Cucurbita pepo subsp. pepo
GTTGCAATTTGTAGCTCCTATTATTGGGAACACTTCACTGTTAGTATTAACAATATGATTGCATCGACATTAGATTAAAAATTTAACTTTGTGTCTAAAATGCTCATAAATTTAAAATTTTTCGGACAAATCCCGAAATTTAATGTTTGAGAACATTGCTTACCGTGATTTGAGCTTTAATCTCTGCGACAGATAGCAATGGTTTTGCATTTTCATCTTTGAGTGAAATAAGGATATCGAGAATGTCGTCATTGGCCTCTTCCAATTTTTCATCTTTCCATCTTTGAACTCTCTCGTCTATAATGGGTTCATCGTACTTTTGAACGACATTTAACGCATTCTTCATAATTTTTTGATGTCCATCTAAATCAAATGGCTTCAACCAATGCATGAAATCCGATATAGAAAATGCATTAACATGCTTAAGAATTGTCAACAATGCTTGATTATGCTCTTCTTCTTCAAAAGTTGGACCTCCATCTTCTCTCCCTTTGCCATAGTATCTTCTACTGAATAGCATTCTTCTGATTATGTTACCACAATAATGTTGTGTTATGCTTCTAACATTAACCACGGCTCCATCTCTATTACTTGTTTGGCTGAAAATATAGCGTAGAAGAGTATCAGCTTCGGCATTTCTATGGCCAAGCATTCGATGTAGAGTTGATGAATTGAGTATTTCTGATGCAAGAATTCTTCTCATCTTCCTCCATTGTCCTCCCAAAGGTGAAAAGGCGGCGGTAAGATATCGATGGCTTAAGATATCGACCGTGTTGGAAATGGAAGAACGTGACGCAAAGATTGAATCATATGTCTTAAGAAATTCAAGAGAAAGTTGTGGAGAAGCCACAGGGATTATGTAAGTACTTCCAAGACG
>NW_019650142.1:0-877 GCF_002806865.2 Cucurbita pepo subsp. pepo
TGTGCATTGTCAGTCTAAAGACGATGACTTGGGGTATCATTCTTTGCTTAATCATGGAGCTTCAAGGTTAACTTTTGGGGATCAACCCTCTATTGGTGCAAATTGGAGACGCCACATGCATATGTCTCTTTTGAAAGCTTTTGGCCTTAAACGCAGCACTTATGGCTCCGTGATAGGTGCAAACGTGGAACTGTAGGAACTTGTCTTTGGACGGCTAAAGATGATGGAATTTACTTGAGAAACTTTCTTGCTAATGTTGATGAATTGATTCACAAGTGGAACTATAAAAGTTAGAGAAGCTTTATTATCTCCTTTTGGTGGAATTATCCTTCAGGAACCAATGAAAAATAATGGAATAACACAAAAAGTTTTTTTTTTTTTGTATGAAATTTATTTCGTAATGAAGTGTATTGTTGTTCTCCAAAATTTTAAATAATGAAGAAAAAAAAAATAAATTTGTATATGAATACAAGTTTTCCCGTGAGGTAATAATTCTCTGTCTAAGCTTAGGTTGTACCGTGAGTCGGGCCAGCTGTGCTATGACTCCCTCGGTCGCTACAGCTATGTTGGCTCGCTCGAACTCTCTTTGTACACTTACTTCCCTCGTAATGAGGGCCAACCAGTTGACCGTTTTCCTACTCAAGGCATCTACGACCACATTTGCTTTTCCAGCGTGGTCCTGGATATCTACGTCATAATCCTTCACCAATTCTAACCATCTTCTCTGCCTCATGTTTAACTCTTTCTGGGTGAAGAAGTATTTCAAACTTTTGTGGTTGGTAAAAATTTGGGTTTTCTCGCCATACAGGTAATGTCGCCAGATTTTTAGTGCGAATACTACAGCGGCCAACTCTAGGTCGTGGGTAGGGTAGTTCTT
>NW_019650143.1:0-877 GCF_002806865.2 Cucurbita pepo subsp. pepo
AATGAATCGTCATCTATGAATAGAAAGATCTATTCTATCTATATAGGGGAAACCCAGAGAGCTTGACTTTCAGATAGCTTGGGCAAGCAACTCCTCTCTCTTTCTTTATTAATGATCTTTCCCTACTTGATTGACTTATNGGTCTCGTGGTTTCACCTCTTCGCCTTACGGGTCTCAGGTCTTCGCCCCTTTCCCTTACTTATTTAGGCCTTTACTTTAGTTAGGTGAGCTCGCGTAATCGTAATAATAAAGTTAGCACAACTCAACTCTTCTCTGGGTGACTGGATCGCCCCGGCAGGGTTGCTCTGACTCGGCCCTGAGAAAACACTCCCGTAACTGATCCCCTTTTGTGTTGTAGGGGCAGGGGCAAAGAAAGCGTACCTTGATAAGCTCCCTTGGGGTTTCACTTCTGATGTTCTACCTTGATGAGATAGAGAGAGGGATAGCCAAATTAGGTTAGGATCTAATGGCACGGACACAGCGCGGGAAAGTTCGATCCTCAAACATGGGAAAGGAAAAAGAAAGAAGGAGGAGGAAAACACAGCCAGCCCTTTCAGTTGCTCTCTATATGGTGACTGACCTTTTCTTTGGGTGTTACCTTCCTATATTTTCCGGAGAGAGGTTCATTTGCCTCACTCAGTAAACGATAAAGAGAAGAGGGCCCAGAATTTGAGCCCGATTCCAACGAATAAGGAACTATAACAATAACTGATGCTAATAGAATAGAGGTTCAGGCAATGGAATTGTGAGACCGACACAGGTTCAGCAGTTCAGCAGTGAATAAATAGGTTCAATCAGATTACGGTTCAGGAATAAGTAAGTAAGGAGAAGAGGTCAATGAGTTTACTGTTCGTGTTTGAAGGGAAAGAACAAGAGC
>NW_019650144.1:0-877 GCF_002806865.2 Cucurbita pepo subsp. pepo
ATTTCTTATCTTCTTTGTTTTGTTGCTCAATCTTTTGTATTGGTCTAATTTTGTTCCGTGTTGATAAAGAATCAACCCAAAGGAGAGCTATGATACCAAATGATAAGGAATCACTACAAGGAAGTAAGATTCATATTATCTTGTTGATCGAATATCTCAAGGTAAGGAAACCTGTTTGAGATTCGAATCACTCCACAAACAAGATCGATCATGTTTAGCTTGAATGATTATAAATTACATAGAATTGGAAAGGAAATGTAAGAACAGTTGGCCATTCGATAAAGGAAAGCACAAATACTCATTTTACTACACTTTCCAAATCCCTTTACATATATAACATACATGTTTTATATATGTTTTATATAGCCTCAAAATGAAAACTCTCAACCTTTTGGTAAGCATTCTAAGAGTTAGTAACTTTCATATTTTCGTGACTATAATTAGTCACCGTGCATCACAATTAGCGGGTAGGTATGTAAATAAGTCTTACAATATATTAAAGAAACAACTCTAAATTACAATCCACCCACCCAAAATTTGNACAAAATTTGTAACCATCTAAAAATGAATGAACCTTATTCTTCTCTAAAATTTATCTGGTATGATTGATATCTTGGTTCATATCACATGTACTTATTTTTCATGATTAATTCGTAATTTTTACTTCAACTTAAGTTTGTTAGAGTAAGTAGACGTTTTTTAAAAAAAATTGTTAAAATAATAGTATGTTGAAATATTAGAATAGTTATTTTCGGTATGAATTATTTGCTAATATAATAACAATATTTTTTGAAATATTAAAGTACCTTCCATTTTCATGTTGCTTTTTACGTCATTTTTTTCTTTGAGTCAACCTAGAGTTGATTGGATGATGTCC
>NW_019650145.1:0-877 GCF_002806865.2 Cucurbita pepo subsp. pepo
GAGTTGACGCCTGCCTATTCCGTTCCAACCAAGCAAGCAAGCAGTTCATTCAAGCCAGCCTAGCCCGTTCCTTCCAACCAAGCAGTGAAAGCCAGCCTATTCCGTTCCTTCCAACCAAGCAAGCAGTGAAAGCCAGCCTAGCCCCTAAACTCTCTTCTTTGCTTCGTCTTTACTTGAGTCGGGAAGGGAATCCGTACTACTAGGGGGCAGGCAGCAGTTAGTTATTTATCTTTCTTTCGACAGGGAAGGCTTGACTCTTTCTTGACAATCAATTCATTCTCTAATTACGCTTCACTCTCCCTTCTTTCTTTGACTGTAAACTCAGACAGACAAGGTTCAGGCAGGGGAAGGAACAGTTAAGCCAGCCAGAGCAGTTAAGACAAGACGGAGCAGCCAGAGCAGTTAAGCAAGCCGGAACAGAGTAGTTAAGCCAGAGCAGGTAAGTTTAATTGATTGATTCGAAACACTATGAAGCAGACTGTAAAGAAAGGTTAGCTTGACTTACCTCCTTAAGGGAATATCGTCAAAGAAAAGGGCAGGCGCAGGTTCAGTCTTGAAAAGCAGCTAACTCCGGAATTTCTTCTTTCACACAGTAAAGGATCTAATTTCTCTTTAGTAGAGTCTTAATTTAAATAGCAGCAGCGTATAGGGGGAAAGAAAGGAGTTTGGTTGACTTAATTTAATGATCAGTTTACCTAGGGAAAGAAGAAATAGCTTCGGAGAAAGAATCACAATACAATCAGTAGTTCGGCAGAAGGAATAAGGAGTTTACCTGATTTACTGTGATAGAATAGAATAGAATAACNCAATCACAAGAATTAAGTAAGGAGAAAGACCAGAGACAGAGCTAAGATTCCCCAGCCAGTTGACAGTTCCG
>NW_019650146.1:0-877 GCF_002806865.2 Cucurbita pepo subsp. pepo
AAATTCATTAGCAGCTTTGAAAGACTCAACCTTAAATTAAATGACTGATTGAACTCGGTAATGTAGAAGTCAATCAAGACTCTCGATTCCTTCTCCGGAACCAAAGACGCTATTACCTTTACTTTACAGTCTCGTAAATTCATTCAATCAAAACCCTATTTATTTAGCGAGTGAAAGAAAAGAGATAGTGAAACCGGAACAGTCAGTCAAGACGAAAGAAGAATGATCCCTCACTCCGTAACCTATTTGATTTATTCTTGAACGAGATAAAGNCGAACCTTTATTGTCGAGCTACTTATTAATGAGACTGCACTACTGAACCTACACCTTCTTTTTCTCCTTCGCTTGTCCTTTCTTTCCCAAGGATTTGCTCCGGTAATTTCATGAAAGAAGAAGACAATTCTTTCACACTTTCACATAGGCTGGATGATAAGAANTGGTAAACGCCTGACTAAACTACTTCCCTTCCGGAACTCTTGAACAAGGGAAATAGGTAAAAGACAAAGAGAAAGGAAAGAAAGAGAAGCTCAATCACTACTGAACCTCTCCCTATTAAAGAGGTAGGTCATTTCCCGAGGTAAAGCTATTTGAATTGAAGAACCTGAACCGGAACCTGACGAGAATGAAAGAATCTAAATCAGACACCTGAAGAGTATAGAATGAAAGAAGAAGAAGGGGATATTCATGTCGAGTAAATGAATGAGAAATCCTTTACTGTCGAGCTACTAATATGATATTCCCTGACCTTGCCTACCTTTCTATCCCTGAGATACTGAACCGGAAGGGAAGTCAAGACTCAACCTTAAACCCGGACTGACTATTCTTCTTTCACAAGAGAAATAGGTGAAAGCATCTTCTGTCCTGAACCTATTCATTG
>NW_019650147.1:0-876 GCF_002806865.2 Cucurbita pepo subsp. pepo
AGAGAGAAATATGGTGTGACGATGGAGTGATGAAATAGAAAACCGGAACACATGGTAGGTAAATACAATGAAAATAAGGGGTTTGTCCTGAGTAGTGACACACACAATCCCACCTCATCCGGCGGTGTCTATACAAAGCCAAACTCGCAATGAAAAATCTTGGAGAGATTCATGTGTTGTACGTTGTGATGATGTTTTGTTGCTTTCTTTGATTCTCAACCATGCACTCATAAAGTCACCTTCCACGGCCACAAACTCCCCATCAGTCCCATCCCTTTCAACCCCACCTCCGCCCCACACACCACAACCAAATTCAATCAAATTACGCATCTTTCTTCACTGCACTTGTTTGTGGTATCACCGGGAGACAGTGCGTAGGACATCGACCAAATGTGTCCCCCAAACACAACCCCATGCTGCCCTACAAAAACTCCTCAATCAACCAACACCTCTTCTCCAATCAGCTGATGGAAATTGGATAAACAGAAAAAAAAAGGGATGATTTTTTAGATTTGTGGATCTGGGTTTTCCAACCCAACAAAAATCTTGAATTCAAAGCTCAAAAAGATATGAACTTTGTCACAAAGGCTATGCATGCTTTTGGAGATACCCATTATCTATCTTGAAATACCCACTCCAAGAACATAAACGTGTTCCAATTTGATTCACTCATAGTGCTCAAATTCCAAAACACAAGAAGAAAAAAAATGACAACTTTATTGATGGGTAATGAAATATTATCTTTATATCCATTATGGATCCATGTAATTTAGAGCCGCTAATTCTCACCCAAATTTGGCTTTTTCTTTCCTTTCCTTTTATGATTCGACACTATAAAATAAATCACAGTTTGAATGATTTGATTTTCACTCAAAA
>NW_019650148.1:0-876 GCF_002806865.2 Cucurbita pepo subsp. pepo
ATTGACATAAGATGTCCAAATTTTTAGAACTTAAAATTATTGAAACCTACTCTTCTTAAATAATAATAAAAAGCATATAATATATTAATAATATTTATTTTTCAATAATTTCAAATAATTCTCTCTATAAACAACAAAATATTACATCGAACTTAAAAATTAATAATCTCACGTACTAGCAAAAATAAATATTTGAACCTTTAATTTCTTGATTTAAAAAATATATCTTAATTTTAATTTAAAAAATTAATACTCCTTTTTAAAAAAATGTTCCCTCAGACAATAACAGAAGCATGGAAATGAAAATATTAGCATTATTATTATTTTTCCCTTTAAGAACAATAAAATAAAAAAAAAAAGGAAAAGAAATAAAAAAAAAATAAAAATAAAAAAATGAAATTTGCCCTTTTAGAAAACATTGGAATGAGGCATTTGGTGGCTTTGGCAACGGCTCTTTGTTGTCAAAAGAAGAGGTACTTCGTTGGCCCCCCCTTTCACTTTTCCCCAATATTCATGTGGGGGCTCTTTTCCATTTATTTATTTTTTATTTCTATATTTATTTCATCCCCGTCATTTGAATAATATACGAGATTCTTTGAACTATATTTTCGACGTGAGATAAACTTAGCAACATTTGATATATATCTCCGACTACGAGTCAATAAAACTTAGAATTGTTGAGAATGGTTGATAGTGAGTCCCACGTTGACTAATTTAAAGAATAATCATGGGTTTATAAGTAAATAATTATGAGGTTTATGCTCAAAGTGGACAATATCATATCATTGTGGAGAGTTGATAAAAANTCATGGGTTTATAAGTAAATAATTATGAGGTTTATGCTCAAAGTGGACAATATCATATCATTGTGGAGAG
>NW_019650149.1:0-876 GCF_002806865.2 Cucurbita pepo subsp. pepo
CGAAGAAATCGTCACCATATATTATTTCCTCTTCCGTAACAATTAAATAAAATTATATTTTTAATTATACATCCAATTTATCCATTAATTATTGTAATATTATTTTTTAAAATTGAAATCATGAGAAGGAAGCATGAAAGGGTGCATGCATGAGTATTTAATATAAAACCAATCAATCATTTTCTTTTTGGTCAAATCTTTATTTATAAGAGAACCCCACCAATTTTCTTTTCCTTTTTCTCGAGAAAGTGATGGAAAATATATATATATAATAATTTTAAAAATATAACAATGAAAAATTATTATTTAAAATGTCTGGATAGTTTTGAAACTTTTATAAGAAGTAAAAAATAAACATATGCTTAACGTTTTCGAGTTCCTTTTTTTATAAGAGAAGTTCATGTTGTTTTCGTTTTGATTGTCACGTCTATTTGGTAGTACTTTGATTTGCATTATTTTCAGTTTGATTTCGACTTGTACCTTATTCGTGTAATTGTAAAGGCGGAGTCTCGAATTGAGCCAATGCGAAAAACTGCCGACAGAAAAGGTCACATCATTGACTGCTAAATTATATGCATACAACTCAAATTTTGTCACTTAAAAATCAACGCTTCACCTAATTGAAATGATTTTAGGTTTTGTTGGTATCATTGATTCAATGTAGGACTACCCTACCATTCTTTTCTAAACCCNTTAAACCCACCCTTTTGCCCTCTTATTTTCACACTTTTGGCCTCCCATTTCCGGGCACCTACCTACGCTGCCCTACCGTAGAATTTCTCAAATTTTAAGTGGTTGATTGATGTAAAATTGCTTTAAGCCAAACACGTTTAGTTTTAGAGTTGTAACGATTGAGTCAGTGAAAAAATGTGTATC
>NW_019650150.1:0-875 GCF_002806865.2 Cucurbita pepo subsp. pepo
AACCCTCCTAATTTAGGATAGTTCTATATGCTAATGGTAGCTAATTTAGGATAGTTCTATATGCTAATGGTTACCATGCTTAAATAAATAAATTTTCAAGTCTAATTTATAAATATAACTCAAACATAAACTTCAATTAACTTTATACAAATCTTTTGTAATTTAACATGCTTTTAACACATCAAATTCGTCAATTCAACCATAACATTTATAAATTAAATAACAATTCATAAACATGTTTAATCTATAAGCAATACTTCAATGGAGAAATCCAAATAGTTACCACAATCTAAATTTGATTCAAGCTATTTTCCTCTTTTAAAATTTCCAAAATCTTCCAATTAATTTCTAAAATAAAAAATTATAGCATTTAATTTAAAAAAAAATGGTAAAACAAAGATGTCAAAGTGAATCAAAATAGATAAAAATAGTCCACGGGATCCAATTCAATTCAATCAACATTCAACCTCCATTTTCACAAGTGGATGTTGGAGGTGTCATTTTCCTTCAATTTCAATTTTCCATATCATCAAGCTCGATTCTATCCTTAGTTGATGCCTTCATCAAAAGTTTAGTGTTCATCTAGATGAATTTAATGAGATAATAATCAAGAAAAATCATTGACTTGGAGTACCTTTTAGAATTTAAAAATAACTTAAAATCATTTTTGTAAGACAAAAACCTAATCATAATTAATTTTTCTAATTTTTTTTAAGTGATATTTTATTGAGAATCTTAGAGGCGGAATTCAGAATGAGATAGAAAGAAAAAAAAATGCAAAGAAAATAGTAAAAAATAAAAATACTATTGAAAATTTTAATTCACTTTCTTCCTTTTTTAATCTTTATGATTGTTTCAAAAATCCATTTTAAATA
>NW_019650151.1:0-875 GCF_002806865.2 Cucurbita pepo subsp. pepo
CTCAATCACCTTTCTTTAGAGTCGAGGAAAGAAGAGAGTACCTGTTTCACATTTACTCAGTGACTCTTCCTACACATCCAACAAGACTGCAGATGGAAAGAAATAGGATTACCCGTACCTCTTGATGTCAGTTGGGTTCGGGTAGGGATGGTGTATCGATCAGCGGAGATTCTATACCAAACTAATTCTACTTTTTCCGATCGAGATGAGATTTACGTGCTATGGGACAACCTGCGCTTAGTAGTCTTACTATTATGGTTATGGTGGTGACTACCTTTCTTCTTCTTCGTGGTACCCTATTTAACCGTAAAATAGCTTTACCGTTCAATCAAGAAGGATAGGAAAAGGTGAATGAGTTCAGTTCGTAAACAAGAATGAATCCTGACTAATAGTGTTTGTTGAATAACTCACAATAACGGGAGAGTCAAAGAGTAGTGTTTGAATGAAAAGGGTGTCGGTTGAGTCTTTCCTTCCTGTTCAGGAGAATGCATCCATCTTTCTTCTTCTTTGACAGTTCCATCTGGGCTGGGAGAGTCAATTCATTAGCTGCTTTACCCCTTGTTCAATTTGGGAGTGAATCTTGAGTTGAGGATTGACTTCCGGGGTGAAGGTTCAGGTTTTGTTTGAGGTTGAGTCTTGACTTGTTGTAGAGGGGCAGGAGCGAAGCTGTGAAACCTTAAGGGGAGGTGAAGGAGCGAAGCTGCTTTACCTTAAGGGAAAGGAGTTCCTCTCTTTTTCCTGGCAGCTTCAANTCCATGCTGCGCTAGCTTTCTTTGTTTTATTCCCTTCTTTGTCTAAGTCTTCTGACTTCACCTCCCCCTATGAACCTGTCCCTGATTTCATTGAAGAAGGTCAAGCTATTTTAGGGTCTCCGT
>NW_019650152.1:0-875 GCF_002806865.2 Cucurbita pepo subsp. pepo
AATCAACGGATAAGCCACCAACCCATTGTACTCTATACTCTTTCCTAAACAACTAAAGACAATGGATTGTGCAAATAATGTTGCCCATTAAGGATGTTTATGGACCGATTTGGATTGGGTCGAGACATTTTTCAGATTCAACTCAATTGTTCGGGTCGTAAATTTTGTTAACTCAAATAACTTTTATTGAAGAATGAATCTTAAGATCCCACGTCGGTTGGAGAGGAGAACAAAACATTCTTTATAAGGGTGTGTAAATCTCTCTATAGCATACGTGTTTTAAAAAATCGTGAGACTGATGACAATATGTAATAGGCAAAAGCGGAACATCTGCTACTAGTGGTTTGGGCTGTTTCAAATGATATCGGAGTGAGACACCATGCCTCCTCAAAGGGTGGATTGTGAGATCTCACATCGGTTGGAGAGAGGAATGAAACATTCCTTGGTGTGGAAATCTCTCCCTACCAGAAGTGTTTTGTGGATAATAATGGATATATATAATGGGCCAAAGTGGATAATATCCTAGTGAGGAATCACATATATCCACAATGATATGATATTGTCCACTTTGAGCATAAGCTCTCATTGCTTTGCATTGGACTTCCTTTATATTGTCCACTTTGAGCATAAGCTCTCATTGCTTTGCATTGGACTTCCCCAAAAGGCCTCGTACCAAGGAGATAGGATTCCTCACTTGTNCCAAAAGGCCTCGTACCAAGGAGATAGGATTCCTCACTTGTAAACTCATGATCTTCCACTAACTGAACCAATATGGAACTCTCTTCCAATAATCTTCAACAATCCTCCTTTCGAACAAAGCACACTATAAGTCTTCCCTGAGGCTTATGGAGCTCTCAAATAGCCTCCCCTTAATC
>NW_019650153.1:0-874 GCF_002806865.2 Cucurbita pepo subsp. pepo
TATCATTGTGGAGGTCATGATTTCTAACATGGTGTCAGAGTCATGTCCTTAGCTTAGCCATGCCAATAGAATCCTCAAATGTCGAACAAAAAAGTTGAGAGTTTTGAATGTGTAGTCAAAAGTGACTCAAGTGTCGAACAAAGGGTGTACTTGTTCAAGGGCTCCAGAGCTGGAGTCGAGCCTGAATCAAGGGGAGGCTATTTGAGGGCTTCATAGGCCTCAGGGGAGACTTTATGGTGTACTTTATTCGAGGGGAGGATTGTTGAGGATTGTTGGGAGGGAGTCCACATTGCCTAATTGCCTAATTAAGGAGATGATTATGGGGAAACCAAATACAAAGTTATGAAAGTTTAGGCTCAAAGTGGACAATATCATACCATTATGGAGAGTCGTAATTCCTAACAGGACGTACGTTCATCAATGATATCTAATAGGTTACAAGAAAAAGTAGTCTTCTTTGAGTTCTGGTTTTAAAATCGAGACGAGGCACTGCTGATGTTCTCTATCAAAACCCACTCCTATTCAACCTTTCCCTTTGGTTATATAACTATAACCCTGATGATTGGCATATAAAATAGTATTTTTGAGTACCGTCATTTTGATTCTTTTTTCCGAGCCTGGTCATTGATGTAGTTCTCTCAAACTATATGCAGAGAACCGGTGTTTAACAATGAAAGAAGCACCAAATTACATGAGCCCTGTCCAGCCTGGTAGCTTGATGCAGCTTATTACTGCAGACTACCTGCCTCCAAAGGAACGTCCAAGCCCGATTCTAGACGACAATGACGTAGCCGAGCCACCATTGCCTCCGGTTTCGAAGAAAGCCCCAGGACCTGCTGTGGATGATGGTTCTACAGCAACACCTCCAACATCT
>NW_019650154.1:0-874 GCF_002806865.2 Cucurbita pepo subsp. pepo
GAGTGAAATCTGGTTCATGAGTTTACAGTTCAAGCAAAGAGAAGAGCACGGCGTTGAGTCTTGCCTTGTTCAATCAGGTGATGGAGTAAAGAGGATCAAGATCAGTGAAAGAATGTTGAGTAGTCTTTACAGGGTATTGATCTTTCATTTTCTTCGTTTACTGTCTTTGAATCAATAGGAAAAGGAAGAAGACGCCGAGAATAGGTGGGTGATTAAGTGAAGGAGAAAGGCTTTACCTTGTCTTTGAAGGTCAGGTAATATCGTCAAAGGAGTAAGTAGCTTCTCTTTCATTTTCTTCGTTTACTGTATTTGAATAAATAGTATAAACTGGGAATCTTAGCTCTGTCTCCTTTTTTATTGACTTTATACTCTCTTTGTCACTGATAAAGTCTTATGCGCGTGTTCAAGTATTCTTTTTCACTGTGTAAAGGTATTCTGAAGCATTCAATCAAGTTCACTCCTATACCTGTGTTCTTTTCATTCTCCTTAACTAACTAACTACTCTCTCTTTAGTACTCTCTCTGACTGACCTCCTTGTTGGTAAAGGGTAAGTCAAAGGCTGTATATCGAATGCGGCGGCTTCTTTACTTTGTTTCTGCTTTCAAGACTGATGAAGAACTTCACGAACTTTAACTTAACTCGTTCTATGTTTCCCTTCTTTAGCACTCTTTCTTTCACAAGTAAGGACTTTCATATTCACTCACATTATCCTTCAAGCCTTCTTTCATCTATTCTATTGGTAGTAAAGCTGCAGCTAATTCATTTGCTTGCTCTCCCTGTAAAGACTGAAACTCAAGAAGATATTAGGAAGTCCATACTCTTCCTCTATTAGTTTTACCTCGCCAACAAGGCTTTAGCTATTCGAGAACAAGAG
>NW_019650156.1:0-873 GCF_002806865.2 Cucurbita pepo subsp. pepo
AAAACAGGCTTGGGCCCATGGTGAGTTTTGAAGCCCTAAAAATAGGCCGGCTGGGCTAAAACAGGCTTGGGCTGGTGTAGCTTTAAAAAATAAGTTTGGGCCGTCTATCTTTTATCCATTTATTTATTAAAACTTTTCCATAAACATATATATAAGAAAAATAACCATCTGCTGGGGAGAGCAAAGAACCCTTGTTTTCCGAGTGTTCTTGATCCTTGGTGGGAGGAGGCTTAGATCTCAAAAACCAGCGGTGGTATGGTGTTTCCCGCCAACGGTTCTTTGCTCTCACACCCAACTCTCTTGTTTTGGTGATCTGCCATTGCCCCTGTAATTGGGCTGAGTTCACTCTTATTTGTCGGGTAAAAGTAAGACATTCATGTACGGATGACGACATTACGGTGATATAACAGTAAGGTACTCATGTACGGATGACGACATCACAGTGACGTAAAAGTAAGGCACCCATGTACGGATGATAACATCATGGTGACGGCCATAAGATCAAAGCTAGGGTAGATGTGTTCACGTTATTCTTCTTCCATAGCTCTTAGTTTAGATAAGGACATTTAAATTCATGTTTATTTATTTTCTCTCACGTTGTTTTAATGACTTTGTTATAAACATATAAGTCTTTGGTTTCGTTATGAATATTTTAAATGAGTTTTTCACGCATATGTAATATCTATCCTAACGATCTTGACTTTAATTAAAAAATTAGGATCATTGCAAAAGATGTGAATTCTTTTCTTCAACACAAGAGTGAAATAATACTGTAACCCATCAAATAAACGAGAGTGAAATAATACTGTTACCCATCAAATTATCATACAATTGGTAACCTAATTTCAACACAAAATTGGCCTTCATAACTTA
>NW_019650157.1:0-873 GCF_002806865.2 Cucurbita pepo subsp. pepo
ATAACCCATTTGGGGTTCGCTCTATTCCTTCTTCTTCTTCTTCTCTCATGGCTTTAGGGTTTTGTGTTGGATTGGGACATGGTTATGGTTATGGTTCTGGTTCTGGTTCGGGTTCTGGTTTCGGTCGGGTTCATGATGAGGATGGAAGAGATGTAAAGGATGATGATGAAAAAACTATTCCCGGTTCTGGGTACGGTTTGGATCCGCCGGTTCAGCTGGATCTTCTTCCTTTGGCTCCGGTTCCTCGTTCTTCTCATCAATCTTCTTCAACCCTTCCATTTTCATGCCTTTCTCATCGCTGTAAATACACTCTCCTCCTTCCTCTTCCTTTTATATATATATATATATATATATTTTGCATGGTGATGACGGTTTAGTTCATTGTTAGTACATATTGTTTTTTTTTTTGTCCGAAGTTTTTAAAATGGGTCGGAGGTTTTGACCCCATAATAAAAATGTTTTATTTCTCTCGTCCCGGAGATTTCACAATTTATATTCTATCTAGCGTTTTCACGAACACTTATTTGTATGTGGGATTTCACAATTCACTCCCCTTTGAAGTTTAGCGTCCTCGTTAGCACTCGTTTCTCTATTCAACTGATGTGGGATCTCACAATCCACCCTATTCAAGGCTCAACATCCTCGCATTCATTCCTCTCTTCGGGGATGTCTCAATCGGTTGAATAGGGAAACGAAACATTCTAAGAATGTGGAAACGTGTCACTAGTAGTCGCGTTTTAAAATTTTTGAGAATGTTTGAAAGTCTGTTAGCGGTGGACTTAGAGTTGTTAAAATTTTTCGATTAAATTTTTGATGATCCAAGAATTAAAACTTGGGGAATTGGGTCAATTTGAGGTGAATCTCTGGTGCTAT
>NW_019650158.1:0-873 GCF_002806865.2 Cucurbita pepo subsp. pepo
CTAAATTTTTTTTTCAAGGCTCAGACATTGGAGACATCAAGGATTTTGCTCAGTAAGCCCACTCGAAGTTTCAAACACACTACTTCTGGATAGGCATTACTCAGAGATAGTGGACCTTAGATAACAGAGCAAACCCCTTAAGTTTACTCGAATTTAACACCTTATGTTTATTTAGTTTCTTGATTAACGTTTTCCTTTCCTCAAGTGCATCTTCTAAGCATACTTCGCATATTACTACAATTAAACCTTTAAACACATGTAAGGTTTAAGAAAATAAAACTATATACAGGTATAGATTGTACCTAATGATATAATACAGAAGGATATGAGAGTGCCAAAAGCACCAAAAAGCACTATGGTCATGATGTTGCGGAAAAACTGCTTCTTCTTGACCTGGAAACTGAGGAAAAGAAAAGCTTGTCATGTTTGCTTAGTTAAGAGAGGGCAATATGATGATCACTAAAATTGTTGTTCAAAAATATCAGATTGCTTAGATTATGAGTTTGTTTAAAACGCTTCCTTAAATGTTCTATGACATGAGCAAACCAACTTAATCATGCACTTGATAACTTCAACAAACAAACGACATGATTAAAAAGTTTGCTTCTCTAACCCCTAATTCACGAACACAATAATACTGAAGACCTAAGCCACAGCTAATGAACTCACAGAAGAACCATGAAAGCGAAAATGAGAGTTCAATTCAAAACATCATGAAGATGATGACAGTACAACATATGATTAAATCATAAAACCGAACCATTTGGAGGAAAGTGAACTCCGTACTCACCCGGCATTGAAAATGATAGGCGGAAGGAGATAGATAAAGAAAAGCTCTTCATTGAACAAAAATAAATGCGAACTTTTCCCTCT
>NW_019650159.1:0-873 GCF_002806865.2 Cucurbita pepo subsp. pepo
AGATAAATAATTTTTTTTGTTTTGTTTTTGTTTTGGGGAAGGGATTGCTCATCTACACAATGGGATGAAGGCTAGCGTAATCCATAGAGATGTAAAGCCAAGCAATATCTTAATCGGAGAAGAATTCGAGGCAAAGGTTTCGGATTTTGGGTTGGTAAGGTCGGGACCCATTGGTGATCGGTCGCATGTGAGCAGCCAAATCAAAGGCACGCCCGGCTACTTGGACCCTGCATATTGCTCTACCTTTCACTTGACTCCTTTTAGCGATGTCTATAGCTTTGGCATTATTCTTCTGCAGCTCGTTTCTGCTCGTCCAGTGCTCACTTCCAATAGATCACTCCCCAACTCTCATATCACTGAATGGGTAACCAACTCCTATTTTATCGGCTAAATCAACTCCTATTTTATCGGCTAAATTATATATATAAAAAATACTTGTCTGAACTTTTTCATTTGTCACATCATTTCTAGTCTCAATTTTCGTCTAACATTCTATCTGAAATTGCAGGCAAGACCGAGCTTAGAAAACGACAGAGTTGAAGAGATTTTGGATGTAAATCTTATTTCCGAGCCATGCAACATGGAAGTGATGCTAAAGATGGGGCAACTTGGCCTGAAATGCACTTCACACCAGCCTAAGTACCGCCCAACCATGGCTCGGGTATGCCTCGAGCTACAGGAAGCTCTTCTTGAAGCTGACAACTTCAGCACCAGGAAGCTCCTCAGGCAGCAATCCATGGAGTTTGAACATTCTGAGAGCCTGGTGAGCATTGAAGGTATCAAATTTGGGAAGTTTCGCGTGGGGATGGATACCGTTGAGTTTGAGAGTGTCAGCTTAAAGTGCCTCGAGATTAATAGTATTTCCATCGACAT
>NW_019650160.1:0-873 GCF_002806865.2 Cucurbita pepo subsp. pepo
AAGAGAAAAGAAAAAGAAATACAATATTTATGTTTTTATATAATTACTTGCAAACATGCAGCATGAAAATAATAGGGATAGAATAGAGGTTAATATTTGAAGTACATTAATACATAAAAATTAATTTAATTTATTAAGTTGATAATATCACACCTAATGTTCTAGTAGAATCCACATTTACTTATAATTATGATAATTTAACTGATCTATTTCATTTATTGTGTGTTAGGGTATTTTAAATTATATTAAATAATTATTAGAAAGCATGCATATTCAAAATTACTGTAATTTTAGATTAGTTAACTGTCAGTACCCGATTTTCGATATTTGCAAAATGGCCCTTCGATTAACAATAATTTGCGTGGGTGGACACAGGACTGGACACGTCCATCAATTTTGGTTGTAATTCAAGCCAGGATTAATTACGATAATTAAAAGTAGAGGACGAGGGGCATTTTTGCAAAATAAAAGTCGTTTTCACATAGGGGCATCTGGAGAATTTTGGTTGCATAAAAGGACATGAAGCTCCGGCCCATTACCAACACCATGGAGATCACGACGCCTGAAATCAGCAAGAAGAAGGAGGAGGAGAACGACGTCGTTCCGGAGAGCCTGGAGTTCCTGACGGTGAGGCGCTACGCGCCGCCGTCCTGGGCCTCCCATCTCAACCACATTCCCACGCACTTCTCTTCTCTTGGCCACGTAAGTGAAGACATTTCGAAGCTTCCTTTCATTTTAGTTTCCACAAAACTTCATTTTAATTATTTTTTTGAATCAGTTTACTACTCCCATTCACAAATGGAACCTTCCAAATCTGCCAAAGAATACCCACGTCTGGATCAAGGTCATTGTTTCATTAATTCTATGTTCTTC
>NW_019650161.1:0-873 GCF_002806865.2 Cucurbita pepo subsp. pepo
TGCATACAACATTATTCTGCGAAAACCTTAGCAGAACTACCTAAGGGAATTGCAGAGTTTAAAGACGAAAATATGAAGGAGATGATTAAACTTACTTCTATGATAAGCGATTGTGCTCCCATGGCGGAAGATCGCCTATGAAAAATTTGGGTCCTGGGGGATGGGATTTAGATTCGTATACTCCAAATGGATATTCCACTTGGGGGAATTTTCACACATACCCAAACATATTCTTTTGAATAATATGTATATATATACTTTTNCGAAGAGGGAATTCCTATTATTTAAATTTTTAAAAATTATATTGATATAACATTATTTATAAAATATATTAATTTATTATATTTTTTTTACCATTTTTTTAATAAAAATTATACTAAAAAAAAATGAAAACTTTGAAATAACTATTTTATTAAAAGAATAATAAATTGAAAAAAATTTTATTAAAAGAATAATAAATTGAAAAAAATTGACGGTGGAAACTAGATTCCCACAAATTTTGGGGTGGGGAATCCGCCCACTCTATCTCTGAGAAAACAGTGATATGCAACCTCATCATAATACTTATGTTCTAAATTTTTGTTCAAAAATTATTTAGACTCAATTTTAGTTTATCGGGATTTAATTTAATTTAATTTTGTATGAATATAGTTAACGTTTGATAGAAATTGTGGTGGAGCCTATTAGGGAGATTGTCGAGTAGTCCGTTTGATAAAAAGTGTGGTAAAGCCTATTAGAGAGATTATCGAGTAGTCACAATAGGAGACTTGCCGCAAGAGACATGGACGATATATGTCTTAGGAATCCTAAACTCTAGATTGATGTGAGTACACTTCAAACTTATGCAGAGATCACGCAAGGATTGAACGGACT
>NW_019650162.1:0-873 GCF_002806865.2 Cucurbita pepo subsp. pepo
ATTAATCAGACTTGACAGTTCGTCAAGGGATATTAAATGCTAAATTAGCTGCTTTTCCCGACTCAACTCAACAAGATTCTAATTATATCCTGCGGAACCTGACGAGAAGGAATCATCATCAGATATTCTATTCCTTTATTGTCGATCGAGTAAATCAAATCAAAGAGATAGTGACCCCGGAAACAGAGCCTATCCTGAACCTTTCCCTCCTCTTAATAAATGAATTAGCAGCTTTTTTAGAAAGCTATTTCTTCTTGATCCTTCTTTCACGCACGAGGTAAACTCCGATTCCTTCAAACACTGTCTTCGAGTTGCTTCGCTGGCTCCTCTTGATTCTTGAACTCGGTAATTTGTAAGGAAAGACTAAGACTCAAGGAAAGACTCAACCCCTTATGAATGTGATATGAACTAAGAGACATCAATCATACAATATGCTTCAATGAAGATGTGAAGAAAATATTGTTGAAATCATCAAAAGATATTTCAATTCATGCCACATTGAAGAAGAATGAAGTTTGATTGTTGTAAATTTTGGGTGGGTTACAATTTAACCTTAACTCCTATATTTAAAACTAGCTTAAATATGAAAACAAATAGTTAAACTATAATTAAATAATGCAAATAATAAAATGTGCTTATTGACTATCCTTGGACTATTTGATAAATTCAGCGGAGTTCATTAAATGCAACTTAAAATGCATTTAATTCATCTCTGTCTTGAAGCTCAACTTTGCATAACATATAAGGGAGGTCACCAACGTCTTCTAGAATTTCCTTTGATGAGCTCACCATAGCTTGAATATAACTGTATAAGGTTTGTTGTAGCTTCTTGGCTCTCGTCCTTGTAATTGGACCTTGAGGTATGGAAATTCC
>NW_019650163.1:0-873 GCF_002806865.2 Cucurbita pepo subsp. pepo
GAACCCTATCCACGTATTAGACTACGAACCACTCCAACTCAGTGAAGATTTGAGCTACAAGGAAAAAACCTTGTAAAAATCTTAGCTAGAGAAGTAAAAACCTTACGCAACAGGAATATTGCGTTCGTTAAGGTGCCGTGGTAGAAGCACCACAGCAAGGAAGCCACGTGGGAGCGTGAGGACGAAATAAGAGAAAAATATCCCGAGCTAGTACAAGNGCATGAAAGCCACGTGGGAGCGTGAGGACGAAATAAGAGAAAAATATCCCGAGCTAGTACAAGAGTTTGAGACTTTCGAGGACGAAAGTTATTTTTAGGGGTAGATAATGTAACGACCCAAAAAAAATAATTAAATAATTGAAAATAATATTTTCCCTACCTACTCTCCACTAACCCCGTTCCTCTCCCAACTATCTCTCTTCAAACAACTCAGTCAAAATCCCAAATCAGAATATAGGATTCATGGTGTTCCTTCAATCAAAAAAAGAAAAGAAAAAATACCAACAACCAGATTTACAACAGAGCTGTAAATTTAATTATTGGAGACAGATTTACAAGCTGAAGATTTAATTATTGGAAAGAGATCTTGCTTTCTTATTACGGTAAGTGATATTTCAGATCTCTTTTTCATTCCCTTTGTCTAATTATTCAAAATCAGATCTCTTTTATCGGGTTATAGAAAATTAACTGTAATCGAGGCTAATATCTGTCCATAGAATAAAAAATATATATAGATACAGAACATAGGGAAAAAAATGGAAGATAAGAAGTAAAAGAGGAAAGAAAAGATTCAGTTTAAAAAAAATTANGTTAAAGAGGAAAGAAAAGATTCAGTTTAAAAAAAATTAACAAGTAAATAAGAAAGGAAAGATTT
>NW_019650164.1:0-873 GCF_002806865.2 Cucurbita pepo subsp. pepo
AAAAAAAAAAAAAAAAAAAAAAAAAAAAAAAAACATGCCTAAACTCAAAAACTTTAATGTTTTCTCATATGTCTATTACGAGAACTACAATTATGTCTCAATTTAGTTAGACAACAGGGGCTCGAAGTTGTCGTTTGGTCTACATTAAGAAGGTGTTGATAATCCTAGTAGTACAAATGAGGGCCCATATGTGTACTCCATTATTGAGTAGTTGGATATAGTGGGAGTAGGTGAACAAATGAGTTTCCCTATTATCAACCATACTCCTTTTCTTGCCCTCTCATCTTACCAAGCCTTTCTCTAGACAAGACCTTGCATTTTCCAATTTAGATTCACGTTTTTTTTAGTAATTACCCGTTTGCCTTCCCCATATATTCTTTCGGTAAACTTGTGAACGATATAGATTATGAGTTTTGTTAAATTACAAGTTTACTTTCATATTCATGCCTATTACAGGTGTACATGAGTTCGGTTGGGGTGGGGAAGTCTTTCGGACTAACCCAAAATTTTGGATCGGTTGAGTTAATGACCCGAGCAACCTGAATAGAGTTCACAACCCAACTTTTATTGGATTGAGTTGTCAGACTAAAATCTCATAAAACTCAAATATCAAAATATTCATAAAACACATTACTAACCTTGGTGAATATTGGGTGAAAGTCCCTCGTCCACTAATTCAAAAAAGTTGAAAGTTTGACTTTAATAACAAACATGGCTCAACAATAATCAACTTCTTCGGTACTCCTAATGTCTGTACTTTACATTTATTGAATTTAAAAGTAATGAAAACAAAATATTAATTTTTCAGTCGACATTATAATGAGTTAGAAACAGAAAGTTCATTATTCAAAAGGCACAGATAATTTGGTATAC
>NW_019650165.1:0-872 GCF_002806865.2 Cucurbita pepo subsp. pepo
AGTATAGGTAAGCCACTAGAATAGAATAAGTATTACAAAGCTAATAGAATAGAATAAGTATCTGACAGCTAATAGAATAGAGTAAGTATCTGACAGATAATAGAATAATATAAGTATTACAAAGAAGGAAGAATGGGTAAGTAGCTAGCGAGAGGAGTTCATTCAGTCAATCAGGAATAGGTGAAGCAGCAGATCCTTCTTTTCACTCTCAGTCAGAAAGAGTTCCGTCTTACAGTTACCAGTCGTCTTCCTTTCTTCTTTCGGTTCCTCTCACAGTTAGAGAGTTTAATGCTGCTTTCCTTCAGCCTTACGTTTAGAATAGATTCACAACTGGACATATCCACTCTTCAGGATCAAGAACCAATGATAGATACCACGGTTACTAGGTTACAGATTGAATTAACTGACTCAACAACAAAAGAAGTAGAAGTCAGAAAGGTTAAGGAAAATGCATTAATAGTGTCTAAGAATAAGTAAGCGTGACAGGACGACTTCTTCTCTTTCAAACACTATAGAAATAGAGGCAAAGAGAAAGAGTAAGGGTTTAGCTTTCTTCTTCTTCTTCTTTACTAACACTATAAAAGAATCAATAACAATAGGAGTTTCGCCCTTTAGTTACTTACGGGGAAGGAGTGAAACAACTCGACCGGAAGGGAGAGGAGTGAAAGAAAGCAAGGAAAGAGATAGTTTACGAAGAGCAGTCAAAAGGATCATGAATCTTGTCTTCCTGCAGTCTTGACTTACTTACAGTTCAGGAGCGAACAAAGGAGTTCAACCGAGAAGTGATTGAGTTCAACTGAGAGGTTCATAAGTTTACCTTGTTCAATCTGAGGCAGGAAATGAAATTGTGAAACCGACAGAGGAGGTGAAGG
>NW_019650166.1:0-872 GCF_002806865.2 Cucurbita pepo subsp. pepo
GTCCCTCCACATTCTATAATTGATGGGTCTAAATTCAGCTCATTAGAAGAGTTAGCTTCTTATGTAAAGCGACTTGCCAATGACCCGGTAGCTTATGTCGAGTACCATGCTTGGAGACGATGCCGCACGTTGGGTAACTATAGAATGACCCGTGCTGCAAGCCTCGACACGCTGCCGTGTCGGGTATGTGATGCTGTGAGCAGAAAGGGTGGTAGAAATGCTTGAGCTCACCCAGTTAGGAAATGGATGTAGGTAGAAAAATCATACAGGATCACAGTAAAATCTTTTTGATTTATTACCATTATTGAGCCATAAGTTAATTACTCTTTTCTTATAAGTTTTTGATATTACGCCACCTCGTGGAGTAAATCCTGCATCGAAGACTATCCTGCATCTGAGAGAATTTTCACTACCATTAGTAGACCAGGGCAATGAAAGCAGTGGAAACGGGTTTCTTAAAATGTCAGCCCGTGGTTGGAGTCAACATAGAATGAAGGAGACGACCCTAATATTGTGTTGATAAAGTCAACTTCTTGGGCTACGGGTGGAGAAGAACATACATGAGTACTCGGGTCAGGGTGCAACGTAACACTAAGAGAGCCAGAGCCATTCCATTTAAGGGGGAGCCCGCGTGGTTATGAGGTGTTAAGAATGAGAAACAAAGGTGAAATTGAAAGTCCGAGAAACATAAGCTGGATCAAAAGTCCAATATTCATTAATGTTATACTAAACAATAATATAAAATATATAAAAATATATATACTAACAAAATCTGAAAATATAATAAAATATATTGCTAACCAATTATAAAATATATTTTAATTGGAAGCAGGCGCGAACAATAATTATATTAAATTATATTAAAATTAACT
>NW_019650167.1:0-872 GCF_002806865.2 Cucurbita pepo subsp. pepo
GTAAAAGTAAGTAGCTCTTTCCTGAACCGCTATTCCCTAACATGAACCTAGTTAGAAACTCAGAGTTTACTGGATTTCCCTGTCAAAGTGAAAGACTCCTTTTATTCATTCTCCTTCACCTTCTTTCACTGTAAGAAAAGAATCTGGTCAAGCTCCTGGAACCTTCAAAGACTGTAAACTCNTACTGTAAGAAAAGAATTTGGTCAAGCTCCTGGAACCTTCAAAGACTGTAAACTCGGCTTCTCTCCTTCGGTCTCTCTTTTCTCTGTCTGTTCTTGATGCTCTTTATTCTCTTTCTGGAGGTAAACAGTAGGATGATTCTTTCAGTCTTTTAGTCGGAGGTCTTTTCTTTCCTTCTTTTTCGAGTGAATCCCAGAGAAGGTAGGTGTCCTGTGGGTATGATTGAACAACCTCTGAAGGAGAAGGGGAGATACCTGCGTTTGTTGTTGATATGGGAGGTCTAAGTACCGGTCACCCAAATTCTCGAGTATAGGATCGGGGTTCATCATATTGAGAAAAGTGGCGGCTTTGGTTTCTATGAAAATAGAAAGAATAGAACCTACTATCCACCCACGCCAGATTCCCTAAACAACCTACATACAAAGATGGTTAGAGTTAGAGTCTTTCTGGTTAGAAGATGAATGACTCTTAGATCGAACTTGGAATCTATGATGGTCACTCTTAGATACCAAGACAATTCACTCCATAATTAGCTTGATCAAAACTAATTCAATGAATCGGTTTAAACATCAAACCTAAAGCAAGGTTTGAAAAAGAATAACACCAAAAGGTTATCAAGAAAACACAAAGTTTTTTTCTGTATTCCACCATAATCCCCCAAACATGAGTATTACATGCCTTTAAATAGGCCC
>NW_019650168.1:0-872 GCF_002806865.2 Cucurbita pepo subsp. pepo
TCTCTCTCCCTCTCTTGCGTGCTTATAACGTCTCTTTCAAAACTCTCTCTCCTTCTCGTGCGTGCTTATAACGTCTCTTTCAAATCTCTCTCCCTCTCTTGTGTGCTTATAACGTCTCTTTCAAATCTCTCTCTCCCTCTCTTGCGTGCTTATAACGTCTCTTTCAAATCTCTCTCTCCCTCTCTTGCGTGCTTATAACGTCTCTTTCAAATCTCTCTCTTTATAACGTCTCTTTTAAATCTCTCTCTCCCTCTCTTGCGTGCTTATAACGTCTCTTTCAAATATCTCTTTCCCTCTCTTGCATGCTTATAACGTCTCTTTCAAATCTCTGTCTCCATACACTTTGAGCCATCTCTCTCCCATCTCTGACTTTGAGCCATCTCTCTCCCACTCTCTAGCATCTCTCCCACTCTCTGAGCCATCTCTCCCACTCTCCCACCTAAGGTTTGAGTCATCTCTCTCCCACTTCTCTCTCCCATCTCTGAGCCATCTCGCTCTCCCATCTCTGACNTCCCACTTCTCTCTCCCACTCTCTGAGCCATCTCTCCCACTCTCCCACCCAAGGTTTGAGTCATCTCTCTCCCACTTCTCTCTCCCATCTCTGAGCCATCTCGCTCTCCCATCTCTGACTTTGAGCCATCTCTCTCCCACTCTCTAGCCATCTCTCCCACTCTCTGAGCCATCTCTCTCACTCTCCCACCCAAGGTTTGAGCCATCTCTGACTTTGAGCCATCTCTCTCCCACTCTCTAAGCCATCTCTCTCTCAATCCCTCTCAAGTTTAGTCACTCACCGGATTCCACAATCCCGTTCTAAGGTCGGAGGATAGNCTCAATCCCTCTCAAGTTTAGTCACTCACCGGATTCCACAATCC
>NW_019650169.1:0-871 GCF_002806865.2 Cucurbita pepo subsp. pepo
CCAAAAAACTCACTTAATTTCCAGCGATAAAATTAACCAAAAAGATAGGTTCCCTGTGGAATCGATAATTTACTTATTACTTGCTACTTGTGATAGTGTATACTTGCACTTATTCTTGTGAATTTTACATCATTTTATTATATACATCCACAAGCAATCAAATTTTTGGCGCCGTTGCCGGGGAACCTAATTTGGTTGTTTTACTTGTTGTAGATTTTTGTGAGCTGGAGCCAACAAGAAGTCATAGTAAGCTGAGTTTTCCTATTGATATATTCACTGCTGAAGAATTGAGTTTACTACTGCAGAATTCTGTGTATGAACCCATCTACGGGTTTGGAATTTATTTTGGATCCTGAAATAGAGAGAACATTTAGACGAAGGTTGAAGGAGAAAAAGAAAATGACAGAACAAAATATATAGCAAATGGCCCAACTAAATCGGGAGTTTTATAATCCAATGATGATGGCTAATCAAGAGAGAATTACTGCCAATGCCATTCATTTAGCAGATGACAGAGAAAGAGCGATCCGAGCATATGCACACCCAGCTGTGGAAGAGCTAAATCCGTGCATCATTAGACCCCAAATACAAGCAACCACGTTTGAGCTAAAACCTGTGATGTTTCAAATGCTGCAAACCATTGGGCAATTTCATGGACTACCGTCAGAAGATCCTCACCTACACCTAAAGTCATTTTTGCGAGTTGGTGACTCATTTCAATTTCAAGGAGTGGATAAAGATGTGATTAGACTGAGCTTATTCCCATATTCATTGAGGGATGGTGCTAAATCATGGCTGAATACCTTAGCACCGGGAACAATTGATTCGTTGAATAGTCTAGCAGAGAAATTTTTGATCAAGTAATTCCCAC
>NW_019650170.1:0-871 GCF_002806865.2 Cucurbita pepo subsp. pepo
AAAAAAAAATTAGTTAACTAATTTAAGATTGTAGTTAGAAATGTTTGACCGTAGTCAACAACCATCTTTCAATTAACTACTTCGGGTCTAAAATTACTTAAATTTTAAGTAAAGGGAATGAGTTTTAAGCTAATCTTTAGAACCAAATCAAGTGGTTGAGCACAATATGACACTGGTAACAATAAGCTTATAAACAGTCAAAAATAAGTAGTACGTTGTAAATTCTCTATGAATACTTTAATATAGTGAAGGTAGACGCTCGAACTCCATGGAAGACAACTCAACTTCTTAAGGAGTCATTTATGTCACGAAGGCCAATATGATGAGCAATATTGGTTGTTACGAGTCCTCTTTTAACACTTCATTAAAAGTACATAATTTTTAAAATTTTTAATTTTAATGTGAAATTAAAAATGATTTTTTTTAATAAAACTTTAAATATTTAATTAAAAAAATCTTACATAACATAAGATAGATTTAATTTAATTTTTTTAGTACAAAAAAACAAAATGATAATTATTTCATGATTCCACGGAATTTGAAATTAAATTTTTCGAAAATGAAAAAAAAAATCTCTAAATTTTGAGTACTTAACGTAAACATAATAAACATAAAACTGATATAAATTAAAAATTAGTGAATATAAAATTAAGAGTTTTATTAGATATTTAACCAACTTAAAAAAAATATAAAATTTAGAAATTAAATGACTCGATTCGCATCAATTAAGAGACTGAGACTAACTATGATAAGTGAAGGTACCTATCATCGAGTTATTGTAGGGATGGTAAAATTTTGATTTTAAAAATCTATAATTTATTTAAAAAAAAACCATTAAAATAAAAAGGAAAATAGAAATACGTTAAATCTG
>NW_019650171.1:0-870 GCF_002806865.2 Cucurbita pepo subsp. pepo
GATCAACATAATATTTGAAATCAAGTTAAATAGATGCCCAACTAAGTTAGAAATGATTAGCTTCGATTTATGGTGGTTCACCTTCCAACGCTTGGTTTGACGATCTTCAGCCGATTGAATGATAACTTCATCGATTCTTTACCAGTTTTCGCTCTATTTGAGTTAGTTCTTAGTCAATTTGGACTATTTTGATTTGTTTCTACCGATTTTGAGTTCAGTTTGGTGGATATGTTTAGTTTTGATGATTTCGATTGATTAGTTCTTTAATCCAAGTTGGTTTGTCCTCTTATTCATGTTTAATTTTGATGGGTTTACTCTAGTTTTAGCGAGTTTGAGACCATTCTTGAAATTTTGATGAGATTGAGAGGGTGTATGGTTTAAAATCTTTGTCCACAATCACAATTCTTTCCAAATAATTTTTCAGATAAAGGTTAGATTGACGTTGGATTGCTGAGTAGAGTTGAGAGAATAGGCTAGATTGTTTTATGTAAGGGAGCTTGTAAACCAACACCACTTTTAATAAAGCTTTGTAGTGTTAACCTATTCCTTTTAAATGTTCAAAAGTACTCTCATAGGAGTACCCCGAAATTTGGCAACGTTGCACTTTACTTGTTTGTAAAAACAATTGTACGTTTGTAAATTACAAAAGCTTTATTTTGAAGTAACGATTCTGATTGATACGTATATGAAATTCAAGTCGTTACCTACTTTTAAAAAATGATCCGTCATACGATACACCTAATTAACCATAAATAAAAATGGGAGTGGTTTAGAATCCCGAAAAAAGTGTGATTATCATTAGTAAGCCTCATATTATTGTCCTTTTGTAAAATAAGCTTTTGAAAATTAATATTTAAATGAAGGAATGTA
>NW_019650172.1:0-870 GCF_002806865.2 Cucurbita pepo subsp. pepo
CTTAGCCCACTGCCCCACCGTTAGTAAATATTGTGTTAGAGAGAGGTTTCCACACCCTTATCTCACCGTCCCACCGCTAGTAGATATTGTCCTAAGGAGAGATTTCAACACCCTTGACCCACCATTAACAGATATTGTCTTAGAGAGAGGGTTCCACATCCTTGGCCCACGCTAGCCGATATTGTCCTAGGGAGAGGTTTCCACATCCTTGGCCCACTACTAGCTGTTATTGTCTTAGAGAGAGGTTTCCACATCCTTGGCTGACTAGCAAATATTGTCCTAGGAGGAGGTTTTCATAATCTTAACCCACAGCCCTACCGCTAGTAGATATTGTCCTAAAGAGAGGTTTCCACGCCCTTGACCCACTGTTAGTAGATATTGTCTTAAAGGGAGCCCACTGCTAGCTATTGCCTTAGAGAGAGGTTTCCAAATCCTTGGTACGCTGTTAGCAGATATTGTCCTAGAGAGAGATTTCCAAACCCTTGACACACCACTCGCAGATATTGTCTTAGAGAGGTTTCCATACCGGCCCACCGCTAGCAGATATTGTCCTAGGAAGAGGTCTCCAAACCCTTAACCCATCGTTAGCAGATATTGTCTTAGAGAAAGGTTTCCACATCCTTAACCCACCGCTAGCAAATATTGTTTTAGGGAGAAGTTTCCACACCCTTGGCCCACCGCTAGTAGATATTGTCTTAGAGAGAGGTTTCAAAATCCTTGGCACACCGCTAGTAGATATTGTCTTAGAGATAGGTTTCCACATACTTGGCTCTCCATTAGCAGATATTGTCTTGGAGAGAGGTTTCCACACCGCTAGCAGATATTGTCTTAGAGAGAGGTTTCCACACCCTTGGCCCACCGCTAGCCGAT
>NW_019650173.1:0-870 GCF_002806865.2 Cucurbita pepo subsp. pepo
TTAAAATTGGGACGTTACATGCAATGACTTTGAAATTGGAACGTTACTGTACTATACCTATAGTTATTTCTAGCCCTTCTTTTCCAATTTCTCTCTTATCCCCACCATTCAAATCTTGAACTAATTATATATAAAGAAATTAGTTAAGATTCAAATTTATTTTAACTTTATATTTCCATAGAATAAAACACTCATTTAAAATTAATAAAAATACTCTTTCAACTTTGTATTTTGTTTAACAAAAATAAGTTTTTGATAATATTCTTGAAATTTTAACATCTCAAAAATACATCTAAATTAAAAATATATCTATATATATATATATGAATGAAATTATTAATATTTTTTTTCAAAAATACCCTTAAACTTTAATAAAAGTTTCGGATATATCCGTCTGAAACAAATGTACCAATGAAATTTTAAAAATTTAGAGAAAATCTATAATGGGTTGATAAATAGTAAAAAAAAAATTAATTTTTCTATAAAGATAAAAGTGTGCTACTATCTAATTTTTATGAGTATCCGGAGTATTTTTTAAACTTAGTATAAAAATAAGATGTTTTCCTGAATATTTTTTAATTTTTTTAAAAAGGTGAAGAATATTTTCAAAAATATCCTAAACTTATATGAATCAACGAAATCCCTACACTAAATATATTTGAATTGGACATAAAAAACTTAAATTGATTGAACAGAAGCCGAAATAATTGAACCGAGTCGATCGAAAGTTAGATGACTACAACAAACCACACGAACAAGCTGAAATTGACTAAACCAAAGCTGAAACAATTGAACATAGACGATCGAAAGTTAGATAACTACAACGTACCGGTGCAAGCCGCACATGAGCCACACAAAAAGTCGACAACA
>NW_019650174.1:0-870 GCF_002806865.2 Cucurbita pepo subsp. pepo
GGCCCATCTCAATATCATATTCGGCCCATTTTTGGGCCCAAACTCGGCCCAATTTATTGTAATCACAATAAAACATACCTTAGATTCTATTATTGTTTCTTTGCGTGTAATTAGCGTATTTATCTACCGAACTATGCTCAAATTTATAGATGTTATTCTTTAATTCATTAGGATAAAATATTTTTAAACGTACGTATTTCGCACTATTAGGAGTAAACTCATACTTGGACGGTCAACGTACACGTGAGATAAATTACAGCTCACCTTCTACTGAGCCCTTATAAACATACACGTTTTTTTTTTCAATTCAAAATACTCGTACCCTAATCTTTCTTGAATGACGAATAGGCATATGCTAGATTTAATTTGTAAATCTTCTCATATACTCAATGTGGAGAATCGTTAGTCATATTATTCCGAACATTTAATAATTTGGCTCACAAATCGATAAGGGGACAAATATGTTCGATAAAAAGAAACATAGTAAAGGGTAAGACGGTGTTAGTCGCAACATGAGAATGACACGTGTTGGAGAAGATATAGGTGACATCTAGCACGTTTCATTATACCAATCACGGATAGAAATGGTGTTTAAAAGCTTAATTTTTAAAAACAATAAAAAACAAAAACTCAAATCGTTATCCAACATGACGTGATGATCGTTTTTTTTTATGGTATTAGTCAACGCAGAATCCCATACCATTCTTTATTTCTTTTTACGGTAGAATCATTTACTGTCCATTTAATAAAACAAAAAAAAAAAACATATACTTTAAGATTTTAATTCATATTCGTTTAAATGTTTCATGTCATTAAAAAAAAAGATACGTTTAAATTGTTAAACGAACACGACTCTATTGATGGCCGAGG
>NW_019650175.1:0-870 GCF_002806865.2 Cucurbita pepo subsp. pepo
TAGAGTTAAGAACCTTCTTATTTGTCTTTTTTATCAATTTCTGCAGGAGAAGTGTTTCACTCGTTTAGGGTATCGTGAGAGGTGTTAGAGTGGTTCGTGGTTTAAGGAGAGATTAAGGAGCTATTGTGTCGGTTGTATGTTTAGTGTTCCTTTTCAAGTTTGGAGTACATGAGAAGGAGCTATTACACAAACTCCATAAATACCCTTCATTACTAACAACCACTAGAAATACACTCACATAACGCATATTGCGATTTAGCCTCCTTGAGCCAAAAGACATAAAACGATACCCAGAATGCAGTTCTAAACACTCACACACCAAAGATATCACACAATTACAAATCACAATAACAGCTAACTCACACCAATGTATCCCAGACTCCTTACACCCTCCGGAAACTACGTGTTTAACTGTTGCATCGTAGACTGGACCCTCCTTTTACAGTGAGGCACCCTCCACTGTGCGCACAAGTCGAAGGCGTAGTGGCATTTCCTTCGGTTACTGCATTTGGCCTATCCTCATGCAGCGCGGGGTAGAGATACGGAGGTTTGATGTTTAGACTGATAATAAGCTCCACCCTTACTCCTTACTAAGGTTGTGAATGTTAATACTCTGATGTGATGGTTTTCGTAGTTGTTAACATATATCATCAGAGGCACAATCTGTGATGTAAGGCACCATCCACTGTGCGCCAATACCGAAGGCGTAGTGGCATTTCCTTCGGTGACTGCATCATCCCTTTAAGGGGTGACATCCTTTTGCAGGGTGAGTGAGGAAAAAGCTTATTAAGTCTTGCTTTCTCGTGTTTTTAGACCATATAATAAGCTCCAAAGAAGCAAAATACTCCTTACGACTGACACTGGGAGTGC
>NW_019650176.1:0-870 GCF_002806865.2 Cucurbita pepo subsp. pepo
CTTTTTTTCTTGTAAGCTTAGCTAACAAATACGAAACCACCCGAACATAAAGAAAGTTACAGGGCATCTCCTGGCTCAATACACCACATTTAAATAGAGTTAATATAGTCACAAGTGCTTCCTCCCCGTAAGAGAGGTTATCCCTTTAAAATGGAAGAGCTACAAACAAAACCCTCATGGATATACCGACATTAAGGTAGATCGGGCTACGCAGTTAGAAATTCCCGATCGCTTTTGATTATAGAAANATATCTTACACCCCACTTCATGGTCACACTGAAAACAGCCTTTTTGAGATCCTTCAATTTACACGAAGCCGTTCCCCTCTCCTTTACAGTCGAGCAGCTTCTCCCCTCTACTCTTCGAGCTACTTAACTTACTCCCTCTTCGAGTAACCCTGCATTGGACTTCAAACACTCACTCTCCCTAAACTGTAAAAGAGAAAGACTCCTTATGACTGAGACAGAGCAGACATATGACCGGTCTCTCATCTGTTCTTTCCTTCACCTGGCGAAAAGAGAGAGATGAATGAGAGTTTACGAACTGAACTACTTCCTTCACGAACCTTCTTTCACTCAATCGGTAATTGCCGATATTTCCTTCGCTACTGAACGAACGAGGTAAATAGGCAGGATGATCAACTAGCTCCTTTTCACCTATTTATGAAGAAACTGATCTTTTTTCTTGGTCCTATTCAATCCTTCACCTTTACAGTCGTAAAGCATAAACTCTCATTAATTGAACCTATTGAAAGAGCTAAAAAGCTCAAATGAAACTTTAACAGTCGTAAAGCATCCATTAAATAATCAATGGGCCTTACACAAAAAAGAAAGAAAGAAAGAAGGGAATCAAACTAAAAGCTAAAGCGAG
>NW_019650177.1:0-869 GCF_002806865.2 Cucurbita pepo subsp. pepo
TTTTTTTTTTTTTTTTTTTTTTTTTTTTTGATCCAGTCCAAACTGATAACTCAGCAAGGACACTGTCATTGAGCAAAAGAAACAAATTCAATCAAACCTGAATATCTATCAAACCTCGCCAAAATTCAAGGTTTATGATGGGGCAGATATGCTAAACCGAAAGCCAGTTTTTCCACGATCATGCTCTTGCTGCTTCAATATGTAGTAGAAGTTACCCTGCTCATAGAACCAAACTCATATATGAGTAGCAAATACGAATCAAATCGAAAGGCAACCTACAACGATGTTTCGGTGTTGTTTCTGTTTGATAGAAGAATAATAAAAAGGAAACAGCAAGCATGGCATTGCATNCGGTGGACTTAGACTGTTACAATGATACACACCATTCGGTGTAAAGCAAACTCGAGATTTAACATCAATGGAGAAGCTAAAGGCATATATATTCTATAAAAATGATGACCTTTAGCTTGTAGAGCCTGTTTATAGTCCAGTTTTCAAGAATTGATCCAGTTTTTTTTCTTTTTTATGATAGAATGAGAGTTTGGGGAAGCGATTAGCTCATGGTTACCCCTTCTTGGAAGCCGAGGTTGCATACTGTGCTCGGCACGAGTACTGTGAATCTGCAGTAGATTTCATCGCCAGAAGATCACGTCTCGCATTCCTTGACACACATGCTGCTAACCACGCATTGCCTCGAGTAATTGAGATATTGGCGGCTGAACATAATTGGGATAAGTCAAGGCAGAACCAAGAACTGCAGAAGGCCAAGAAATTTTTAGAAACTTTCAAGTCTTCAAGAAATGCCCAGTTCCATGATGGAAAACATGATTAGTGAGTTCTTCTAATGCTTTCTGCTTCTTAAATAGATC
>NW_019650178.1:0-869 GCF_002806865.2 Cucurbita pepo subsp. pepo
AGAAAAGAGAATAAGGAAATAGAAAGTTATCCTGTTTTGTTATCGTTCTAGAAGTTCCCTTCCCTTGAGCTCTCACGTCCACCTCTTTGACCTAATCAATCCTTGTTGGTCTCCAATTCCTTTTGCTGTCAATAGTTGCTGGATTATGATTTTCTTCTTCTTCTCTGGTTTCACAGCAGCGAAGGCTGCTGCTGTCTAATCCGATTTCACTCCCCANAGAATTTCCCTTCCCTTGAGCTCTCACGTCCACCTCTTTGCCCTAATCAATCCTTGTTGGTCTCCAATTCCTTTTGCTGTCAATAGTTGCTGGATTATGATTTTCTTCTTCTTCTCTGGTTTCACAGCAGCGAAGGCTGCTGCTGTCTAATCCGATTTCACTCCCCAAGTGTGGCCCCTCCGCTGCTGTTGTCTAATCCGATTTCTCTCCCCCAAGTGTGGCCCCTCCTTATTTTAGGTATCCTTTTCCTTTTATAATGCTTGTTTATTCTAATTTAGGGCTGAGAAAGGATAANTCCAAGTGTGGCCCCTCCCTATTTTATGTATCCTTTTCCTTTTATAATGCTTGTTTATTCTAATTTAGGGNCCCAAGTGTGGCCCCTCCTTATTTTAGGTATCCTTTTCCTTTTATAATGCTTGTTTATTCTAATTTAGGGCTGAGAAAGGATAAAATTGTCCACGTAAGATGTTTCTAATTTGGTAGCCAATGATCCACATGGACTGCTGATGTGGATTAAAATTTCCAGGTCATCCCCGAAAAGTTTACTTTCCGGATTGCTTCAGCATCAAGGTTTGCAATTTATTTCCAGATTTGCTGATTGCTTCAGCATGAAGGTCTGCAATTTATTTCTAGATTTGCAAGCAGTGTTGTT
>NW_019650179.1:0-868 GCF_002806865.2 Cucurbita pepo subsp. pepo
AATAAAAGTCCCATATTAATTTTGAGTTGGTTAGATTAGTGACTTGAGGAACCCGAATAGAGTTCACAATTCAACTCAATGCAACCTTTTAGGTTTCGGTCAAGTTTTTTTTTTTATTTAAAAAAAATCATGTTTATCCATCATACATTAATAACTAAAATCTCATAAAATTCAAATATTAAATATTCACAAGTCATAATGCATCATTAGTCCGAGTTTGACTCTCAAACCTTTAGAGTGAGAGCCACATATCCTAACCAACTAGCCTACAACAAATTTTTGTACGCAAGGGCATACCTAATGTATTAAATTTAAAAAAACTAATATATATATATATATATATATATTTCGTGTTCTAAAATAGTTGAAGATAACGGTTTTGTCTTGTTTCATCAAAAATTTAAGATTTCCAAAAGGAAGATCTTCTTATCTGGAAATGATTCTACCAAAGAGGTGGGCGGCCAATTGATTTTGATACACTACAACTCATTAGTTGACCTTTAGATAAGATGGGTAAAGACAACTACGTAGGGCGGGTTCATAGTATAGTATAAGAATGAGATACTTCAATACATCTTTTCGCTACAATAAATTTTCAACATCTAGTGACAAAAACTAACAAGAGATTTTTATATTGTTCAATAAAAGTTGTATCTTAATTATTGTTGAGTTATGCTTATATTAAAAATGTTAACGGGACATAATAGGGTAGAGACAGAGAAAACTTCTTATTCCTGTTCCCACAAAATTCTTTATTTTTTTTGGCGGAGATGGGACATGACAGAAACTCGTATGAACGAGACTCCCCACAAATTTTTTTCTAAATGATTCTTGTGGGTATATAATTTGAAATCTTATAATATAAAGC
>NW_019650180.1:0-867 GCF_002806865.2 Cucurbita pepo subsp. pepo
TTATTGTTGTCACATTTCCTTTGATAAATTTTTGTGTTGACGATAATTGTTTTAAAATCTTAGCTCTAATACCAAATGGTTTTTTTGGCCCTTGATTGGAGTAGATCCTAACAAATAAGGAAAGCAAGAGAACATTCATAGGCGAGAGATTCTTTGTGCTCAAAACCTTAAGCACTATGCTTTTCAATTATTTGTTATTGTGAATAGGATGAAAACATCGGAGAGAAAACACTAACAAATTTTTTAACTTTCTCCTCATAAGACAATATGAAGTCTTTTTTCGAAACATCACTATATTTGGTTATGTAAGATCAAAGACTTGACAAGAACTAATTTTTCAATTTTTATTTGAAGTTTGAACCTTTGAGATCTTTATTTATTGAGTGTTATAGAGGCTAAATTTCTAAAAGGGGTAGATGACAAAAATTTCTAGAAAAATCTTGGAAACTAAAAAAATATAAACAAAAATATTGGCAAAATTAAAAAATTTAATGAAACTCAACTAGAGGTGTAAAATGATAATTTCGACCACTTTTCTAACGAGGAAAGTGTGGCAGCCCTAACTTTCTTTCTAAGAGAGAAGAAAAATGAAAAATAAAAAATGAAAAGGAAAAGAAAAGGTCACCTTTAATGTTTTGAGAGGGAGGTAAAAAGAGAAATCAAAATCCACAGGTAGGGGTAGGAAGAGAAATAACACTCCAAAATGGTGGCATGGGGTAGAATTTTTGGCCAAAGATCCAAGAAATACTTCGCCAATTTGTTGAATGTTTTAATCAATTAAATACGCCAAGAATCTAGGAAGAATAAGAGGTAAGATTTTTTTTTTATTTTATTCTCAATTTTTCTCTAGATTCAGGAGATTTATGT
>NW_019650181.1:0-867 GCF_002806865.2 Cucurbita pepo subsp. pepo
TTTTTTTTAATTGAAAAAGAATTAATTGAATTTATGATCACTGATACAGAGTTCCAATCTGAATTAACAAACTCAATTCAACTAATTTTGAATTTCGATTCTAATCCCTATTTTCCCCAATTCAGGAAATGGGTCGTCCTAATTCAGCGAGTTCTCCGTTTCCGGCAGCCAAAACAACCGCGGCTTCTTCGTCGGCAGAGGGCTCTCCACCTCCTGGTCGCCGGCGAACAACAGCTTCGGCGACAGAGCCGCTGACGCCGGGATATTCAGGTCGAAATTCCGATGGCTATGGCTGACGGTATGTGTCGAACCCACTCCTTCAGACGAAGTCATCGTAATCCCACTATAGCTCTGACGATTCCCGAAGGCGGCAGAGCCGCCTTCGTAGTGGCGGCGCTTGTGTCCACCCAAGGCCTGCCCAGTGGGAAACGACTTATGACAAACATTACAGACATGAGCCCTTCCACCAGAGGTAGACGTGGTGGTACTCGACGTGGCACCGGAGACCGACGTGGACTGGTCGTCGACAGAAGCCGGTTTCCGGTGGCTAGTTTTGTGGCCACCGAGAGCTTGGTAAGAGGAAAAGACCTTGTCACAAAGTGGACAGTTATAGGCAGACTTGACGGTAGCCACCGGCTTGGGTGGAGAGGGAGAGGCGCCGCCGCGGGCAAGCATGATGAGACAGAGAGCAAGATACTCTTCTTCAGAGGGAGCGCCGTCGAGAGATGGGCGGCGGGAACGCTTGCGCTTGACCCAGGGCTTGAGAGGCTTGTCGAAGGGAGGGGGGGCGGCCATGGTCGGGGAATTGAGAGCTTCGAGCGCCATAGGTGAAGGAAGGGTTCGAATTGGGGAGTTTCAGAGGAATTG
>NW_019650182.1:0-867 GCF_002806865.2 Cucurbita pepo subsp. pepo
AGAACTCCCCATAGATTGAACCTTGTCGGCCCATTCCATTCAACTTCAGTCCGCGCGTATGAGCGAAGCCCATACACACGCGCCATCAGCCCAAAGGCATTTAGTGACCCGCACACCTAAATTTACCTGCAACCGAACCTGGTTCGGCAACCCTTGCGACATCCTGCTCCATAGTCACCCCATGAACCAAACAAAATCAATATTNTTGAGCTCAGTTTCGGTGACTCTATTTCGACGTAGCCGACATATTTGGCTCGTATTTGAGTTATTCGAACTTTTGGGACTTGTTCTTATTGTTTTGGATCATTTCAAAGTAGTTTTTATATTTTCGGGAGCAATTGAGNTTGCATGCTCCATAACCCAACACTTACGATATGGGGCCAATTACGGAGATGTCACCTAAACTCTACTACAGAATATGAGAATAATGTCTATATAATAGTATGGTGACAATTATGGGTTGAAAAGACGTCAAGGTTGCATTTTGAGAACCTCTAAGGTGATTTAAAAGTATCAATGAGGTGTTACGATCATCATCAAAGTGTTATAGAACTTTTGGTTGGATGAATTAAATCATACTATGAAGACAGTAGGTTGTGACCCTCACGTATAGACAAGACAAGGTGACAACATAATAGTGATGTCCAACCAGCCACGTAAAGGCCGAAAAAAGACGAATGCCATGATGGACCGAGGAGGATGGTGCTTCATCTAACCCACCATAGAAATGTGCATAGGCAAGACAGAGGCAACAATGTTGACAGAGTGTCATTGATAGACTTGTTGAACGGTCGGGTAGGGCCCCAGGCCTTAACCTTGAAAAGGAAATTTGGGCATGCGATTCTAAAGTCAAGTTTGTTCATATAA
>NW_019650183.1:0-867 GCF_002806865.2 Cucurbita pepo subsp. pepo
AAACAGAGGATTTCTTATTGGGTAGCCGATTCTAGGGGTTTGTTAGGCTCGATTTCTTCACAAAACCTCTTCCTTATTGTTCCCTTAACCTAAAGGAATTAGTTTGGAGGAATGACTTTGAGTGTAGGACCTTAATTTTGAGAAATCACTCTCGGTCTGCAAGTTACCCGATGCCTCCGATTTACAATCTCTTGGGTATCTTGTTCTTNTCTTCATCAAAGTTACTCATCTTCATTTTTTCTGAAGATAAAGGAATCCTTAATTTGAAGAAAAAGTGGCCGCAGATAGGAATTCGACACTTACCTCCAATTTGAGCCCGAAACGGATTTTCTTCAATTGGGAACGTTCCTGAGGTTATTTCTCTTCGCGGTCTTCTATGAAAACATTCCTTGGAGGTGCAGAAACCTATTGGGGTCGTCCTTGCTCGAAGAATACTTGTATATCCTTGGATTGGAATTTTGAGTTTTCCTTGAAGCTTTTTAATGGCAGATTGGATTGGGCGAATGGTTTCTAGGCACTTTCAGGACACCATTCCTTCGTAGAACTTATGGGTAATGTTGTTTAGAAGCTATAGGAACAAGTTTGAAAGGAAATGGTGGAGAATTGCTCTCGAATTTGGAAGAAGCCTGAGAGTAGGAGACCCAAAATCTAAACACTTATTGCCAACAGCTAGGTGCTCATCCTTGCTCGATTCTTGTTCCAAATGATTTCCCCAACTACAGAATTTATAGAGGAAACTTAAACCAACATTGGGAGCTCCAGAATCATCGTGAATTGTCGGTTGGATTTTCTAGAAAATCCATTGGAAATATCTATTCCGATCATTGCCTCACCGACGTTTGTTTTGAATCCTAGCCGTTGGATGTG
>NW_019650184.1:0-866 GCF_002806865.2 Cucurbita pepo subsp. pepo
AAAAAAAAAAAACAATTATGTTAGGGTTGGATGGACCTCTTCTGACAACTTTTTTTTGTCAAAAACAATTTCATTGATGGTATAAAAATTACAGAAGCAGGGAGACCCCACAAAGGAGTTACAAAGGAGTATGGTAAAGCTATAGTGGTGAAATAAGGGAGAACATTACACCAATTCACAACCGTATTAACTATAGCATAAAAAAAATCTATAAAAGAAAGCTCTTTCTCAAGATCTTCTATTTCTTTTTGGCCACAAATTCCAGAAGAAGGCTCTTATATAATTCTCCCAAATCGTCTTTTTTCTCCTTTTTTAAGGGATGCCCACCAAGGGTGTAAGCGAGGACATGGGGATTTTCCGAAATGTCCGCATACCAGTTAAATGAAGAGAGGAGATAGTTCCAAAGGTCTTCGCAAATTTACATGACACCAAGAGGTGACTTTGAGATTCTGATTTCTGTTTGCGTATAAAGCACCATTGTGGAGACAAACCCATCTCAGGCAGTCTTCTCTTTAACTTTTCAAGAGTATATTAATAGCTTTGTGAGATAGCTCCCATGGGAAAAATGATATTTTTTGGGTAGTGTCCTTTCCTAATCTAATCATAAAGAGAAAATTCAGTTTCTGTATTGGAGGGGGCTATATCACGCAAGAGAGAGCTGTTGGACAAGACACTATTTGTCTCTAGGTTCCAAATTCCTAATTAAGAACTGTGAAATAAGGAAACAGTGGACAGGCAGTGTAAGAAGTAGGCCCAAATTCGTCAATTTCTGTCTCTGGTTTCATCTCAATCTCAAGTTCCAAAAGCCAAACTCTGTGTTCCAGAAATCCTTGATAGCCCCATCTTTACTAAGAGAAAAAAAAAAA
>NW_019650185.1:0-866 GCF_002806865.2 Cucurbita pepo subsp. pepo
GGAGGAAGGTTCCCCACCCTGTTAGTAATTTGACAACAATGGGTTAAAAGAGGAGTGAAAAAAAGGGTATCCAAATAGTTCTTTCCTAAACATAGGCATTGATAACTATTTTTTCTTAATAATCAGGCATAACTTTTGTCAACTGCTTCTGTGTGTGGCTTGTTTTTATCAATGATCCTTGGACTGTTTCATTATTTTTGGAAGAAATATGCAACGCAAGCGCAATGGAGAGATATTTATAAGCTCACCTCGGGCGATGCAATCTTCAAGTCAATGAATTCGATGTCAATGATGAACTTTCCTGTTAATGGAACTTCAATTGGCCAAATAAAATCGTCGTTGTTCTTAAGCTGTTTGTCTATTATGTCTGCATGGATGTGGTGGGGTAACAACATTGGTCAATAGAGGAACTGAAGGTCATAGAGAAAAGAAGAAATTCTGGAAATTAAGACTCTCTCCCCCTCCCCCTTCCACACACACACACACACAAGGGGAGGCAAAAGGATAAGAAATGAAGGCCCAAACACTTATCCAAATTTCTTAGCAGAGATTAGCCATGTTCACCCATCAATCAAGTATTTCAACTTATATTTATGAACCAGAATCTGAAGATATAGTAGAAGGTGAATAGACTTTTCTATCTGAAAACTAACTACTCTGCCTTGAAAATGTTCAGAGAACGAGAATGAAATTACCTGGATGAGTCCAAGCCTTCCGACCTCCTGCAGAGGAAACCACTCGGATGGTGAAAGATACAATTGGGGGATTGTCCCTTGTTAAGCTCGATATCTCTGGGTATAATTTAACATATAAAAGCCTGTTTTTTTCCACTGATAAATGCCTTCAATCCAAACAAAAATATTAGA
>NW_019650186.1:0-866 GCF_002806865.2 Cucurbita pepo subsp. pepo
GATAGTAAAGCCACTTACCTGGCTAGCTTAAGTCGTTGTCATGAATACATCATTAATAAAAGTTCGATTCCGTCCTTTGAAATCCGAGTTAACCTATGTGAGCCCATGACATCAGTTTCAAGTTTGAACTCTACAAAAATATTTCTCTAATATACATTGGTTCATTGTTGAAAGTCTTGAAATGTTATATATCTATAATTATATTTTTATTAAAAATCTTATCTTCCATGGTTACTGTGGTATAAAAAAAAATAGATACAACTCTTCCAAGTTATTATAGGCTTTACTACTTTATTTAACCTTTATATTTACCTTTCTCTCCATATTTAGTTTGTGATTTTAATTCTTAATCTTCTTTTTTTGATGGTTGCCTTTTAATTCTGTTATCATGTATTCCAAATTTTCAGTTTCCAAATCTTTCCTGGTCTTAGTGTTTCCCGTTCACAAATTTTTTTGGTCATTCTATTTTAATCTATTAATTTGGCTACTAATATACATTTAATCTAATATTACTCATCTGACCTGATTTACTAGCATTCTTATAATTGATTGACATTTAGTTTCTAACTCAAAGCTAAACTATGGTAATAATTCAATGAAGATCTAACTATAATTGACTGTGATTTCTAAAAAAAATTGGATAAAAGAAAATGAAGATTTAATATATAATCTATCTTCACCTAAATCTTGCGTGAATCTCAACTGGCTAAAGGTCATTCTTTTTTTTCTGAAGTAAATCACAATTATTGTTTTTCTGTTTCTTTTTCAGTAACTGTTACTTTCTGGTGTAAGGATGGATTCAGGAGAGATAAGGGATGAGAGGTTAGTAGGAAGGAGGGGGAAAGTTGTTTATTTATTTATTTATT
>NW_019650187.1:0-866 GCF_002806865.2 Cucurbita pepo subsp. pepo
AGAATATATTAGTTATGAAATATATCTTAGATATTATATATTAATATTTTATTTTATTATAAACATTTAATTAGTTTATATTTATTATTTTTTTTTTTTTTATTTCTCATTCTTAAGAATCAACCATATTAGAATAGCTCATTCCCACCGACTTGAATTTTAAATATTATAGATATTGTAATGAATATATGGTGACGATAATAATAATAGTAATAATAAAAAAAAAAGAAAAAGGTAAACGAGGTGGGAACGAGGGACAATGTGATCACGGGCAAGGATTTCATGTTCCCGTTCCTATTTAGCTCACGAGAATTTTTCTCCCTCTACACCCTCTTTTATTCTCTAAGTACACACGAATTCTCAGCAAGAAAGTCGTATCTCTAATCGCTACTCGGTTAATTATAATATTTCTATTTAACAAATTTTACGATAGATTCTATCTTATTGCGTTGATTTATTTGGAGGGGTAATTCGGTAATTTCAGTTTGTAATTTTTTTTAATAAACGAAATAGGTATATTAATTAGTTGGAAATAAACCAAAAATCAACCTTGAAGGGACTTGCATTTAAATTTAACTTTATTGTAAAAAACAAGCAACCTCAAGTATTATTATTTTCTTTTTGAAAATATTTATTTTTATTTCAACAACAAAATGTCATGAAATTTGTGCATATTTTAAAAAGAAAGTCACACCAAATACTCCACTTTCCTTTTCTTTTTATTATTATTATTATAAAAAAAAACAAAACACAATCTTAAATGCTATTTGTCTATTTATCTTTTTGTCTTTTTGTCTTTTTTTTTTTTTTTTTTTTTTTTTTTTTTTTTTTTTTTTTTTTTTTTTTTTTTTTTTTTTTTTTTTTTT
>NW_019650188.1:0-865 GCF_002806865.2 Cucurbita pepo subsp. pepo
TTTCACGTTTCTCCCTTCAGCCACGGCCCCGCAACCGATTGCTTCCACACCGTTCCGCGCCCCTTCTCATATTAGACAACATCCGCCCAACACCACATCATCGCCGCAAGGGAACGACATCGTCGTTGCCAAAACCGACCTCAAGAGGGTTAGACGTAGCAAAGGTTCAACGCCTGTGAAGGAGGAAGGCTCGATTCGAGGGGAATCGGATCGTCGTTGGTTAGGAAATGCCAAGAACGCAGCTTCTCAGGTAAGGGACTCGCCTGTTGAAAATAAATGTTTTGTTTTTTTTTTAAATGGGTCGAATGGAATCGTCTATGGGCTAGGTGCTGGGTAACCCGTTGCCGGGAACAATCTGATCTTTGTGTGTAATGTTATGCAACCTGGTTGACATGTATCCTGATTGCTATGTATTTTTTATTGTCCTATGTTCTGATTGGCGTATGTTTTGATTGTCGTATGTTCTGATTGCTGCATATTCTGATGGTTGCGTAATCAAATGGTTGTGTATTCGGATCGTAGGGTAATGTGGTTAGGTTGGGCAGTCTGACGATATGTGTCTATTGCCGACATAATGGGCTTGTAGGTAGACATGAGTAAGGGTTGTGGTAATAGTTACTCGCTGTGTGTTTCGGGTAACTAGCCACCACTAGTCACCTTTGGGGTGATTACAAAAAAAGGACTATCCAGTAATGGTTACACGCTATGTGTATCGGGTAACCAGCCATTGATAGTCAATGGGAGGAAATAAGGAGGTGAGGTTCTCGTGGAAATGGTTACACGCTATGTGTATCGGGTAACCAGTCGTTGATAGTCAATGGGAAGAAATAAGGAGGTGAGGTCCTCGTGATAATGGTTACACGCT
>NW_019650189.1:0-864 GCF_002806865.2 Cucurbita pepo subsp. pepo
TATATATATATATTCACCTGAACACGAGGTAGCATCGTCCCGGCAACGGTGTGGAGGAATTCCGGTAGCAGAAAACCAGTCGATCGGCCACGAAAATGGTGCGTCGTCGTGATTTCCAAACACACTGGCCCATGGAATACCCCTGGCTTTTGTTGGAGAGATCGCCTGATCCCAATACAAACTTGCATTGGCTGTTGGAATGTTGTTTGCCGTAATCACATCTCCAAGGTATACTACCAAATCTATGATCACAATATCCCTTATTACTTGCTTTCTAAAATCCAAATGCATCGATACAACTAGTCAAATCTTCTCTATTTCGTCTTAAAGCTAAACATATATCTTAGAACAAATATTTTCGGATAAGGAATGCAATGAGATGAATGTTAGGAATGTCTTAATCGAGTTTTATTGTTAGCAACAAATATTTTCGTCTTAAATCTCAGGAATGTTTCAATCGAGTTTAAGATAAGGAATGCAATGAACCTGGATTCTCAAGGTCGAGGACAGTGGACATGACTCGAGAGGAATTGGCGTCTTGAAGAGGGCCCCAATCAGTCCAGGCATCCTCCCCAAAATGCAGGTCTGCAAAGAGGACGATCTTGAAGGTGGGGGAGCCTGAGCGGAAGCGGAGAACGGTGCCGGGGGCCGTGGCGGAGGTCAGGCAGCTGACGCAGGCGAAGAAGGATAAGAATATTGCGAGTTTCCCGATGAAGGGCGTCTGCGTCATCGTGTTACTCCTCAACAGACCTTCCTTCCTCAGAGCTTTATATTGTAAGGTAAGGTTTCAAGAGAACTTGCCGTTTGAGCAACGACGACAAAAGGGGTCCCTCTCAGATTGTTGCTATATATATATATATATAT
>NW_019650190.1:0-864 GCF_002806865.2 Cucurbita pepo subsp. pepo
GAGTTGAGGGAACAAAAATCTAACTTATGGTCTTGTACTATTCATAACACTAACACATAATTAGAAGTTATAAGATTACAATACCTGAGCTAATTCTTCCTGGCGCTTCTTCATTTTATCTTCCCGCTTCTTTCGGCTTGAATCTTGACCGAGTATCTTTCTGATCGCCTCGGCCTACAAGATTCATTTAAAACAGGCTTCGTTCCAATCAGGAATAGTGTATAAGAATATGAATGAATCATAGTGCAAATGATATCGTGAAGAGAACAAACCTCGGATTCCCGAGCAGCCTTCTCAACTTGCATTCGTCGTCTTTGTGCAGCTTCCGCCTTCTTAAGTTGTTGTTCCACATCGGTGAGTTTCTCTTTTTGCTCTAAGAACAAACAAAATGTAAACAATTAGAAATAGTAACAACAAATTTTTGTGATTAATGCAGTGTCAATTTGGATAGAAGTTGCTTACTTCGGGGTGGAGCAGGCGGTAAACCATTTGGGAATTCGATTAAACTAGCACCTCGAGCGGACGTTGCATCTTTGCTAGACTGAAGAGCTCTTTGACGTGTGGTAAGAGTCATTTCTCTCTTACCGTCCATCAATGCATCGATCGATTCCTTCCTCTGCTTCTTATGATTGGCTTCAACATCACCATCAGAAGCTGATTCTTCTTCTTCCTCATAATCCTTGTCTTCCGACGCCATATCAGATCTAGCCTTCTTCCCATCTTTGTCGTGCTTCGATGCACCATAATTCTCTACGCTAGAAATGCTGGAGAGCTTTCGCTGCTTCTTGATCGGTTCATCACCATCATCACGGTATCCTGCATAAGCCTTCGAAGTTTTAAGCTTCTCCAAATACCGTATCTCAT
>NW_019650191.1:0-864 GCF_002806865.2 Cucurbita pepo subsp. pepo
AAGAAAAATGGTGCCTCACGCGCGCCCACGCGCGACGCACGAGCCCTGGAAGGTCACTACGTGCGCTTCCTACGCGTGCGTGCCCTACGCGCTTCTCCCCCGTGCAGGCGCGGGTCAGGCACTTCGCGTGCGGCGCGGGTCGGGCCGACCGGGTCCGCGCGCCTGACGCGTGCCCGCTGCCGGGTGAGGACACGCCTCACCAGCCGGTGATTGACACGTGTCGATCACCAGTTCTGCCACTCTCCTCCGCACGCCGACCGACGCGTGGTGGCCTCCACCCTCTCTCCTGCCTTTATTTTCTAGGTCTCTTTCCCGTTTCGATCTATTTTCTTCCAATTTTTTTATCTTCCAATCCGTAATCCGATTCGTTAAATTTTCTTCACGAACCTTGTAGACCTCATATTCTACTCCTTCGAAAGAATTTTCTTAAGTTTTTCTGATGATCACAGATCTTATTATTTGAGTTCAAATTTGGAGAAAAACACGAGTTCTTACCGAAAATCACATTATCTTTAAACTCCGATTCGAATGCCGATCTTGGCCGTCTTCACTCCAGAACTTAACCAGATAGCGCTGTTGAGGGTAAGAGTCCAAGGATCAACACAAAACGTTGCTAGCACACGAAAATCTTGATGACTTCTCAATGTAGACACTTGTGGATTAACCTGAAGTTCTTGAACGTTTTGTCGAAATAGGAAGGTGCGATTCGTGAGTGCACCTTGCCTCGGGCTATTTGACGGTTTAGATTGGGGACTCGGTTCTCCGGCGTCGGTTCTGATCCGATCTCCTCCCCTTTCCTCAAAACCCNTGCACCTTGCCTCGGGCTATTTGACGGTTTAGATTGGGGACTCGGTTCTCCGGCGT
>NW_019650192.1:0-864 GCF_002806865.2 Cucurbita pepo subsp. pepo
CCCCGTCGAGGCATTGATCACAAAATTGAACTCCTTCCCGGGGTTAAACCCTCATCGAAGAACGCATACCGGATGACTCCCCCTAACTAAACAACTAGATGAGTTGTTGACAGCAGGATTCATCCACTCGGCAAAAGCACCTTACGGAGCCCCCGTACTATTTCAAAAAAAGAAGGATGGGACGTTGCGTTTGTGCATAGATTATAGAGCCTTAAACAAGGTGACGGTACGCAACAAGTACCCACTGCCAATAATATCCGACTTGTTCGACCAACTTCACGGGGCCAAATACTTCACGAAGTTGGACTTACGATTAGGGTACTACCAAGTACGTATCACCGAGGGGGACGAGTCTAAGACGACGTGCGTGACAAGATATGGGGCATTCGAGTTCCTGGTGATGCCCTTTGACTTGACAAATGCCCAGCTACGTTTTGCACGTTAATGAACCAGGTTTTCTACGAATACTTGGATTAGTTCGTCATAGTATACCTCGATGACATAGTTGTATACAGCACAACCCTAGAGGAACACAAGGTACTCTTGAAGCTGGTATTTGACAAGCTGCAGCAGAATCAGTTGTATGTCAAGAAAGAAAAATGTGCCTTCGCACAGACATGCATCAACTTCCTCAGACATGTCAGCAGTTGTGGATAGATCGGGATGGATAGCGATAAGATAAAAGCTATCCAAGAGTGAAATTCCCTACTGTTGGGTTTTATGTCCTAAAACTCATAGTTGGTAAACAAAAACATATTCTATTTTCAATAAAGTTATTATTGTTGTTTATTCAGTAAAGATTGTTATTGAATAAAGNTTCCCTACTGTTGGGTTTTATGTCCTAAAACTCATAGTTGGTAAACA
>NW_019650193.1:0-863 GCF_002806865.2 Cucurbita pepo subsp. pepo
TGAGTTTTGAAAAAGTACTTTATTTTGAGTTTAGGGTTTAGTGTTTAGCTCAACCGAAGAATTGAGACTAAAATAAATTATTTTTATTATTTTTGTCTGTATTTAAATTTTTTTTCTCACATAATTGTATTTGTAAGTAAAAATTCGAAATAGTTCAATTCAACCGAATGTAATTGTAAAGAATCCGTAAGTCAACCAACATACGTTTTCCAGCCCTCTCCAAAACACGTTCGTTAGGGTAAGGTTTCCAGCCCTCTCCAACCAACATAGATCCCACACCCTTATAACAAATGTTTCGTTCGTTTCTCTCCTCAATTGATGTGGGATCTCACAATCCACTCCCTTGGAGCTCAGCATCCTCGCTGGCACACCGCACTTGACTCTGATGCCGTTTATAATAACCTAAGTCTACTACTAGCAGATATTGTCCGTTTCAGCCTGTTAAGTATCACCGTCAGCCTCACGATTTTAAAACGCGTCTGTTAATGAGAGTTTTCAACATTTTGACAAGAAATATTTTGTTATCTCACCCACCAACCGACGTGGGGTCATCACATTTTTTCGAGTTATCCAATTTTTTGAACTTCTCTCATAATTAGCTGACATTTCCAATGCTAATAAAGGTGAAAATACTAGTTTGGTTTAGTTTTGAATGTTGATTAAAGCTTGAACGTGGCCATTTTTAATTCTTTATTAAAAATGTTGGGACCACTTAGTGTTGATTCATTTATTTTGATTAAAATGACAACAAAAATTATTCAGACATTTTTTGGTCGGGCCAACTAGAACAATCCAAAAAAAGGTTACAACCTGATTCAACCCTACTTTTAAGATTATTACGAAGATTAAGAATATTTGACGTT
>NW_019650194.1:0-863 GCF_002806865.2 Cucurbita pepo subsp. pepo
CAACTAGCCAACTAGCCAAAGAGAGAGGGAGAGGGATCATGTCAATCAATTTGTATGTGCATTTTGTCCGTCCTGTACTTGCCTGCTTAGCTTTCTTAGCCAACATCTCCGGTTTTTCCCGAACCAAGAGGTCCTGCTTATCCATACCCAACAGTCACACTTTCAGCTGAAAGACTGATTTTTTTCATAAAGTCGGTTCATAGATCAAGAAAGAATGAAGCTGATTACGGGGGCGGTTACGCGATACGTCTTTTCATACTCGCCTTTTCTTTAACCCTGCTATCAACCTAGCCATTCTCGCTTGTTGCTTTAAGGGGTCTCCCCACTGTAGATTACTCGGATTGGTTCTCGCGTCCCTGTGCTAAATAGGATGGGCGAGTTTGGTTTGAGTGTTCATCGATTAGGTGGATCTATATGCTCCGGGGGGTGAGACGAGGTGTAGCGCAGTTAGGTCAGCGCATCTATTTTGGGTATGTTGTCCGCTAAAGGTTTTAGGAACGGGGGTACAATTTTCTACATAGGTCATCTGTGGTCACAATCCTTTTAAGGAAGATGCTCCCAAATAATCGGTGAACAATAGCCTTTAAAGAAGTTTCAGAGAGCAAGANGCAGAACAGAGAATAAGAGAGAGTCGTGCAAGGAAGAAGGAACTAGTAGGTTTAATTTGGGTTCGTTTGAACTTAGAAACGAACAAAATTTTTTTAAAATGAACCCAAATTTAAGACTCACTAGCCCAAAGTCCATATGTGGTAAAAAAAAAAAAAACCTTCCGTGGCCCAACCCTTATTCGCAGTTCGCGATCCAACATTTTCCTTTTCAACTTACACGTATGCTCTAGGCCAAACTCACGTAACTAGTCAGAA
>NW_019650195.1:0-862 GCF_002806865.2 Cucurbita pepo subsp. pepo
TAAAGGAGACAATATCAATTAATGGTGGTCTTAGATTACAATAAATGGTTGGTTGGAATAGTTCAGTTGGTTAGAGCATGTGGCTAATAACCTAACCACAAGGTTGGAGGTTCAAGCCCTCCTTCTAGGAAAAGGGAATGAAGCACCCCTTATTATAATGGGTGTTGGTGTCGGTTTTTGACGTGGCTAAAATCATGTTTTGACACTAGCGATTGAACCCCACGCCCTCTTACGAAGCCCAGAACTTGAGTCTGGCGCCTTAGACCACTCGACCATCCTGATTGCTAATGGTGTGTTTCCGGATTGCCATCCTGATTGCTAATGGTGTGTTTCCGGATTGGTTTGAGATGGGAGTTTAGCATTCTGTATATGGGTGTGTAAATGTCATCATAGTAGATGATACGGATTAATATAGATAATATCTGAGGCTGATGGAAATACCTAATGAAAAAAAATGGGGAAATACCTAATGAAAAAAAATGGACAATGTCTGCTAGCAAAAAAATGGACAATGTCTGCTAGCAGTGCGCTTGGACTTTTACGAATGATATTAGAGCTAGTCACCAGGCAATGTGCCAGTGATGACGCTTGGCCCTCAGAAGGGGTGGATAGTGAAAACCTCTCCTTAGTAGATGCGGTTTAATACCATGAGGGTGACAACGATACGTAACAAAAGAAAGCAGACAATATCAACTAATGTTGGTCTAGGATTGTAACAAATGATTGGTTGAAATAGTTCAGTTGGTTAGAGCGTGTGGTTGTTAACCCCAAGGTTAGTGATTCAAACCCTCTTTCTAGCAACTCGAACTTAAAGATATTCTAAAAAATCATGTTTTCACATGGTGAGTCAAATCTCTCTCTC
>NW_019650196.1:0-862 GCF_002806865.2 Cucurbita pepo subsp. pepo
TGTCTCAAACTTTGGTGATGACATATCCTAGAAAAGCCAACTTCCAAAACATTTTAGGTTCTCTCATTTAGGTGTCTTATATCCTTCAAGATATCAGACACATTTACAAATGTCTTGATGAGTGTCTTCAAAATAATACAAAGTCTTGATTTGTAAGGGNTCTCTACAACCCAAAAAAATCAAATCATTAGTCAAATAAACTCTCTGCTTAAGTCTTATTGACCTAAGGGCAGATCTCATAATGAGACGTGACGCATTAAATATCAAATATGGAGGTATCTAAAATTGACAAAGAGGACAGAGAATCAATTATCATATTTCATTCAAAAACCTCAAATAATACCATACAAATTACAAAATAGTAAAATATATATATTATTTCGGTGTACACAAATTTTAAAGAAAATTTAATTAACAAAACTATTAAAATCTATTCCATAGTCAAATTTAGTTTTAGAAAAAGAAGGGAATAATCTTGTTTCAAACAAAAAAATAATTTTGCTAGATAGAAATAAATTTTGTTGTGGTTTGATTTTAAAATTCTACCTCTAAAAGAAGTTGAAAACACCTTGGGAGATTACCAATGGGAGAGTTTCTAAAAAAGTCTCTTCTCTCCTCTCCTCTGTCTTCTCAAACTGATACTAATCCAAATCCAACCAGTCATTTGCATGGACTCAAAAGTTCAATTACTTATAAAAGAAGTTGAAAACATCTTGTGAAAGTCTGTAAGGATACTACGACCCTAGCTTTGCAAAATCCAGCGTTGTTGGCGCTTATCAAAATCGCTGCCAAAATAAAGTTTAACAACTGGTTCTATGGTATAGTGATTAGCACTTTCGACTTTGAATCTAACGACCTGTGT
>NW_019650197.1:0-861 GCF_002806865.2 Cucurbita pepo subsp. pepo
CAGTCAATAATAAAGAAACAGTGCAGGCAAAGGGAAAAAAAATCAATCCACACAAGAAAGTGAGTAAGAAGTAAAAATATGTTTGAATATACCGATATCTCTATCGATACTTTATACATACAATTCATACTACCAGGCAGAATAATAAACGATATTTTGCTTTGGATTGAAACAATTCGTAGCCTCTGATTGTACTTTTGATCAATCAAAACTATGAAAGTATTATGGCCTTACAGAGTTGAGTGAGTTCTGCCTCTCCTTCAGATGTTAACGACCTTTTGGGTTCATGATCTGTGAGAATACAGCACTCGGCGTCAACCCGTCCGAATCTTCACTGGCAAGGCTTCGGCTTCCGATGCTCATACTGATTCCGGTGCTTCTCGAGTCGGTTATGTTTCCATCGATGCCTGGGGAAGCATCTAGATCCTTCTTGCCTTTGTAAACTACATCGAGCTGACCTTCTTCTATGTCCATCCCGCTGCCTAGCTTGCCACTCTCTTCGGCACTCTCCTGCAGCTGCAATGCGAACTCTAGATTCCAGAGAACGTCGCCCATCGATGGCCTGTCGATGCCCTGATCAGACACACATTTCATTGCTGTCTCTGCAAATTTCTTGAGACACTCCGATGCAATCTTCCCCTTAAGGAATGGGTCGATTATCTGATCTAAAATGCCTTTGATGTAGCAGTGTGCAGCCCATTCAGCTAAACTCACTTGCTCCTTGGGGAGTGTTGGGTTCAAGGCTGGCCGAGCGCATAGGACCTCAAAGAGAACGACTCCGAAGGAGTAAACATCTGATTTGTCAGTCAATTGCTGTCGCCTAAAGTATTCAGGATCCAAGTATCCAAAACTACCTTTCAC
>NW_019650198.1:0-861 GCF_002806865.2 Cucurbita pepo subsp. pepo
TATGAATGCAAACATGATTCCTAAATTTGTGAAAACTAACTCGTTAAAACCCAAACAAGTATGAATACCAAAAGGTCCGAATATCTTTGTTTATAGGTTCATTTGAAAGCCTCCAAGAAAAAATAAGTGGTATTTGGACAGTGGTTGATCAAGATACATGATGGGAAACCAATCCAAGTTTGTGAGTATTTACAAGAAGGATGGTGGCTTAGTAACTTTTGGCGACAACAAAAAGGGTAAAATAATTGGTAAGGGTACTATAGGTAATGACTCTGGTACTTTCATTGAAAATGTACTTTTTTTAGTTGATGATTTTTTGAAATTTACTTGGGTTTTGATGATAAAACATAAAAAATGATGTTTTGTTAAATGATTTGCTAGTTTTTTAAAATAGTTCAAAATGAAAAAGGTTTTTTTAATTACTAAAATTAGGAGTGATCATGGAGGAGAATGAGATAGTATGAGCCTTGAAAATTTGTGTGAAGAGAATGATTTTTATCCTGACTTCTCTCAAGGACTCCTCAACAATTATCATGACTTCTCTCAAGGACTCCTCAACAAAAGGGTGTGGTTGAAAAAAAAAAATAGCTTTACCATAATTTGCTAGACTAATGTTAAATGAATATGATTTACCTAAATATTTTTTTTTTAGGAAGCCGTTAATATCACCTGTTATATTTCAAATAGAGTTTTAATTAGATCCGATAAAATTTCTTATGAACTTTGACATAATAAAATTCTAAATATTAACTATTCTCAGTATTTTGTCCACAAGGTTTGGAATAACGATTTCAACATCTTTTTTGGTTCACTCAAATTCGAGATAAAACGAAGAAGTTTCAGTCAAAGCAAGATACTCGA
>NW_019650199.1:0-861 GCF_002806865.2 Cucurbita pepo subsp. pepo
GCGCTCCCTTCTCTCGTGGTATATCGACAATGTGAGTGTACGCTAGTCAAAGGTTAGGTCAAGGGGGTATGTATGAATTTGTTTGGGTGTTCATGTGCATGTACATAGGTCATGTGTAGAAAAGTACTACATATCCAATTTTATGAAATGATAGATCTGAAACATGATTGCATGTAATTACATTTTCCTGACCCCAATAGTGGGGTTACTTACTAAGTATTTCTTAAAATACTCAAGTTACGTGCTACACTTATTTTTTCAAGTAAAGGTAAGGTCCCTCTGCACAGACGATGAGATCGCGGTGACAACCATGAAACCAAAACTGGGATAGATGTATCCCTATTGTTTTTCTGTAGTAGCCCTTAGATTAGATCAGAACAAATACTTTCATCTTTTTTATTTTATTTTATTTTAATTCGTGTAATTTCTTTTTCGCTACATTATTTTATTTATTTTGCAATGAACATGTAAGTTTATGACTTTGTTTAAATGAATGTTTCCACGTGTAACAGTCTTATTGGCTAGAAAGTTGAAAGTAAACTAAATGGAATGGATATTAAAATATAGAGGAAAATAATATTCTTAACGCATATTAATGTGCTAAAATTGAGGTGTATGATTTGGACTGTTTGTAAATACATAGTTGGTAACACGTGTCAGCATGCATTAAAGTATTTGGGTGCAATTCTCGATGACAAGTTTTCCTTTTTGACACGTGGGTAGTGTACTTCCATATTCGTAATCACAAATTTTAATGAACTCTTACAATTTTTTAATTTCATTTGAATTAGGGAAACTTTTAGTTTCATGCCTCTCCACCACAGGTTGATCTTATTTAGTTTTTTTTTTTTTTTTTTTTTT
>NW_019650200.1:0-861 GCF_002806865.2 Cucurbita pepo subsp. pepo
GTCTTATTCTTCTTCTTCTTACTATTATTTTTCATTTTCTGAAACTTTTTTCTTCGTTTTGCTCCCCAGCAGCTGGGCCCTGTTGGCGGGAACTTCAGCTGGCAGCTAGCCGTCGAACCTTATACAGCACCCCCGACGGAAGCAACTCTCTCGATATTGGATTCCTTCTGCTCACTCTCACCATCTTTCCTTAACATTGCAGCACATCCACCCTCTCTTACTTCCAAAAATTTGAAGGTACTCTAATTCTTTTACCTCCTGAATCTTATCTGTTTGGTTAACATGAAATTTAGATAGTTTGGTAGATTATTACTTGCTTATAATCCACTTGCTTCCGTAGAAAAACAGAAGGAATACAGAAGCGCGCAGCAGTGCTGGCTCTGTGTGAAGGAAATTTTCGGCAGCATGTGGAACTGGAGGAACGGCAATGGAATGAAGAAACGGAAAATGATCGCGCTGGAATAGAATCCAGTTTAAACGTGTAGTTGGCTGTTTTGCTCTCTTCGTTTTGGTTCTGAGAAGAATTTCACTTCCGAGTTCGAGTACGGATTTAGAGATTAATTCTTAGTGCTTTTACATGGAGGATCAGAGCTGTAGGAGTGGTAATCATGGTAATGGTAGCGAAAACCAGTGGAGAGCTGAGGAAGCGATTGCTGGAAACTCCGATGCCCTTAAAGCACTGAGAGAACTGATCATTTTCCCACTACTGTTCTCCCAGGAAGCTCAAAAAATCGGTCTAAGAGTAAGACAATTTCTTTCTATGTCTTTCATTATTTCTTCATTATCTCGATTTCTGGTTAGTTTAATCGTAAATATTACAATGATGCTTAACAGTGGCCTCGAGGATTGCTTCTATACGGA
>NW_019650201.1:0-860 GCF_002806865.2 Cucurbita pepo subsp. pepo
TGACGTCAATAATTAGGTTAAAGAAAATTAGGGGCGTTACAATTGGACTAATGATTTGATTTTTTTGGGTTGTAGAGATATCCCTTACAAATCAAGACTTTGTATTATTTTGAAGACACTCATCAAGACATTTGTAAATGTGCCTGATATCTTGAAGGATATAAAACACGAGAACCTAAATTTTTTTTGAATTTGGCTTTTCTAGGATAAGTCATCACCCAAGTTTGAGACAAAGACCATTGGATGGGTTTTAATAAGGCTCAAATAAATTTAAAATCCAAGAAAACGGATCTGAGTTTGATATTATTTGATTTTGGGTATGGACAGGACTAGCTGATTTCTTTTGATTACATTAATGAATGTAGGTAGATGTTTAAAGTGTTGATCTTAATGGTTTTAGAAAATATCAACACATCATCAATATAAACTATCAAAATTTTTTAAAAGGATTGAAAATATCATTCATAATCTTTCGAAATTCGGATGGAGCGTTTTTTAGCCTAAATGGCATGACGTTCCTCTCATATTTTCTAAATTGGACATTAAATGCTATTTTATATTTGTCCTTTTAGGAAATTAGAATTTTTCGAAATCTGAATTTCATGTCGAATTTTATAAAAACATTTGACTCTAAATTCTTTTTATCAAATCATTTTTGTTTTGGATTGGATATCTTATTTATTCTAAAACCTTATTCAAAGGTGTGTAGTTAATTACGAGTATCAGAATTTCTGGTTTCTTTTCACCATGTTGTTAACCTAAAATGTCAGACATGACCATATGCTCAAATATCACCTAAAATGTCAGACATGACCAATCCAAATCATTTTTGTTTTGGATTGGATATCTTATTTATTCTA
>NW_019650202.1:0-860 GCF_002806865.2 Cucurbita pepo subsp. pepo
TTTTTTTTTTCTCATTTTCTGTTTGTAAATAGTCATTTTATGCATTTACAAATTACAATTTTTATTGTATTGATAAGGTAAATATTAATTTTTTAATAAGTTGGAAAAATATAATAAAAAATATATAATATTTGTATCCCAATGGAAAATATTTCAGATTATTATTATTTTTAAATAGTTATATTTATTATATGATTTAGGTGGAGTAGGTGTAACTAATTATATCATATGATAAAAAAGGGACAAAGATGAATGTGAAATAAATGTAATTTTGAGGACATAAATAACTTAGCTTTAAATGATTCCTTTTGGTAACGTCGTTTCTAATCAAATATTATATATCATCCATTTCTTACCTAACAACTATGCTTTTATCCAATTCCACATATAGAATCTAATCAAATCGGGTTTCGAGTCACAGCTCAACCGACATGTATTATATGCCATCGACCAAGATGTTACAGCTAGAATCCCCTGCCGTATATTGAACTAAAAAATGTTTAATGATCTTTGAATTTTCGTACATTTTGTAGAGGTGTACAAATATGAGATCTCATGTCGGTTGGAGATGAGAACAAAACATTTCTTATAATGATGTCTCTTCATAACAAGACATGTTTTAAAACCGTGAGGTTTATGATAATACGTAACGGGCCAAAATGGACAATATCGACTAGTGGTGGCCAATTGGGTTGGAGAATTCTTTTTTTTTATTTTTTTTACCAACTTAATATTTCGAGTTATTTGAGATGGTGAACTCTCTGTTCTCGGGTTGAGTTGTCATAATTTTTTTTACGTAATTATTTTAAAATTTTATGCTTATATACGTTACATTAATAACTAAAATATCAAACATTTAC
>NW_019650203.1:0-860 GCF_002806865.2 Cucurbita pepo subsp. pepo
ATTAACGTTTTAATTATTTGTATACTTAATTCAATCTCTTAACCTGTCATTGCTAATATTAAATATTTTATTTTTAAATGTTTGGAGTTTTTAAATATACGAGACTGCCACCTTATATATGCTTAGGTTGACTTGATTATGTAAATTATTTATATTGTTTTTAATATAATTAGCGTTTTAATTATTGTTTTTAATAAAAAAACGAAATTAATTAAGTCTTCAAAAAAAAAATATAATTGATTTTTTATTTTTTATTTTTATAAATTGTCTTGCAGCTTGCTATTGGGCCTATTGTGGAGAAGGCACGTGCGAGAAGAACAATACGTATGCACACACGTGTGAATGCAGCTCTGGCTTCTACAATCTCCTCAACATTTCTGCCTTCCCTTGCTATAGTGATTGTAAGATTCACTATTTATCCAATTTTTTTCAACTAAAAATATAATTTCAATTNTTTTAAGGTTAAAATATAATTTCAATTCATTTTTAAAATATAGTTTTCAAGTAATTTGTTCACAACCTGTTCGGTTGGATTAAACGTGTATTTTAATGTAATTTTGAAATTACGATCTAATTTTTGTTATTATATTATTTATAGGTACGATCGGGTCGGATTGTGCAAAACTTGGAATTAAAGTTGCTAACGTAAATTCAAGCGATAATGGAAGTGGGGGTTCTGGTACCGGACAAGGTACGATGTTCGATTATTTTTTTCGTTTTATATTTTGAAAATATTAANAAAAAATTGTTTTGAATTTTGATATTACATTATTATAATAAAAAACATATCAATTAAAAAAAAATCCACATCGTGATATGTTTAAATAATTTATTTATTCACCATTAATTAAAATATTCAT
>NW_019650204.1:0-859 GCF_002806865.2 Cucurbita pepo subsp. pepo
TCGTTGATCGTTGATCGTCAATCGTCGTCGTAAACATAAAGAAAAACCGGAACATATCAAAGAAATATGAATGTGTCATCTCAGCTCCTCCTCTTCAATAAACAACTCAAGTCCACCGCTAGCAGATATTATACTATTTAGGATTACTGTGAGATCTCACATCGATTGGAGAGGGGAACGAATGTCAGCGAGAACACTGGGCCCCGAAGTGGGGGTGGATTGTGAGATCTCACATCGGATGGAGAGGGGAAGGAAACATTCTTTATAAAGGGTATGAAAATCTTTCCCTAGTAGACGCGTTTTAAAAACCTTGAAGAGAAACCCGAAAAGAAAAGCCCAAAAAGGACAATATCTGCTAACGGTAGACTTAGGCTGTTACAAATAGTATCAAAGCCAGACATCGAGCGGTGTGCCAACGAGGACATTGGACTCCCAAGGAGGGTAGATTGTGAGATCTCACATCAGTTGGAGAGGGAAACGAATCATTCTTTATAGGGGTGTGAAAATCTTTCTCTAACAAACGCGTTTTAAAAACTTTGAAGGGAAGCTCGAAAGGGAAAGCACAATATCTGTTAACAGTGGGTTTAGGCCGTTACAGATTCAATACGACGAGAAAGAAAGAACGAAGAGTACCTCCGGCTTGAGGTCACGGTGGACGACGCCTTGGAGATGACAAAAGGCAACCGCGCTTAAAATCTGAACAATCACATCCTTAGCATCTTCTTCGGCATATATTCCACCCCTAAAGAATCGAAAGCTTATCATCACATCAAAAACCGATATCTAAGACGCAACATTCATGTCGAGACCGATACCTCGAAAGCATCCGATCGAGTAGTTCGCCTCCTTCGCACAACCT
>NW_019650205.1:0-859 GCF_002806865.2 Cucurbita pepo subsp. pepo
GTTTTTTTTTTTTTTTTTTTTTTTTATAACAAAATTGAGTCTTGTTATTAAGAATTTGAGAGAAATAAGGTTAAAACCAAAAAGATCAAATAATTATCCACAAACGTCCTTATTCGTATGTTATATGGATTTAGGCAATTTTTTTAAATTACATTAACGCGAATCTCCAGGTGACAAATAGCAACAATACGATTCTCCAGGTGACAAACAACAACAATAACGACAAAGAGAAAGATGTGTTAGGATCGCACAACAACCCACACTCGATTCAGATGAACACAAAGAAATAAGAGAGAGAAAATACAAAAAGAGCTCTCACTAAATAATTTTACAAATAATAGAAACTATATCTTCAAAGTTACGTGGATATATATATGATTTAGCTTATTATATATAGTTTTAACAGATATAATATATAACTATATGCCGTATATAGTTTTACAGCTTTTTACAGTAAATAACTATTTGTTATTTATGACATTTTATTTATATGTTATTTACCCAATTTTATATGTTTTTTAACCAAAAATATAGCTGTATATAAACTTTGACTAAGCTATAAATAAACGGGAGAGTCCAACCTTCCTTTAAGGTATAAATAAGCAGCTTAGACTAAGCTATAAATAAGCAGCTTAGACTAAGCTATAAATAAGCAGCATATTCCCTAAGCTATAAATAAGCAGCATATTCCATAAATTACGAGTAAAAGAAATTGGAAATGTAATTAGGTTAGAAGGGGCACAGCTTGTAAAGGTTGAGCCTTTTCCACAGTAATACCAAAGTTTTCATCCATGTTCATATTCTCTGGCGTGACTCCATCTTCAAGCTTCCAATCAAACCAATGAAGCAGCGAACCCAC
>NW_019650206.1:0-859 GCF_002806865.2 Cucurbita pepo subsp. pepo
ATGTGATGATAAGCAGTCATTCTCCCCTTTTTGGTCAGGTACAGGCACGCAGCTAGAGCTATCACCAGCAACACAGAAGACGTTTCAAAAAATCTTGCGCAAACATCTGCAAACCTGGATAGATAGTATGATGCGAAATCAGATCCTTTGTCTATTGTTGAGTCGTAGTATGCCTTCCTGATCCTTGTAGAAGGAGCAATCATCAACATGGCCCAACCAATNATTAGCGCAACAGAGAGCGCCAAAGGAACGTTTTCGAAACTCAAACCAGACAAAAAGCAAACAGCAAGGTATGCAGAAAATTTCAGCTTCTTTGATACTAATCGGTTGATTCTTTCTTTTTCTGAGTATCCTGCAGCAGTTATAAGTACCAGTATCATAGGCTGGAGATATNGGAGATATTCAGAATTAGCTGTCTTCCAAAAGAAAACCTCCATGCCGGGCCAAAGGAGAAAAAGCATAGCCATGCAAATCATCCCTAACATTGCCCGCTGTCCATTTTCTTTAGCGCCTGAAAGTAGAGACAAGGCCAGCATGAATGGCATCACCGCAATGGAGTAAATCAGCAAAGACATCCAGTGAGGAAGGCTCAACTCAAATATAGCCAACTGCTCGCCAAGCCTTGCGTTCCATCCTGATATCTGCGCAGAAGATCTGGCTATGGCGAAGCTGATTCTTTGTAAAAGACCTTCATTAGAGAAGTGCTTCGTTAGGCCGTAGTCTTCTCCCATCTTTGGTGCGATTAGAATGACAGATAAATAAACTGAATATATAACCAGAGAGAAAATCAATGCATCCCTTTTCAATCGGCTTCCTAAGCTAATATTTTTTTCCATACTACGCTAGCTCTCTACGTCTA
>NW_019650207.1:0-859 GCF_002806865.2 Cucurbita pepo subsp. pepo
CATATTTTCTTCACATCTTCATTAAAGCATATTTTATGATTCATGTCTTTTGGTTCATATCAAAGGAGCTGGAAGTTTTAGTTTTTGCATATTCTTAATTACCTTAAAATTTTCTTTAATAATAATTGCATCTTTCTTTAATAATTATAATGGTACCATTTTAGTTTCTTAAAATTTTCTAGGAAAGAATAGGACACTTCAAAGAAATTAGAAAAAATAAAAAAACTAATTGTAATCTTAAAAAAAATGATTAGAAGGCATTGACCACGAACATGCGTCATACTTTTGGATCACGGTTTGCGAAAAAAGAACGGTAGAGCGTCAACCATCTAGTGGAGATACAAGTTATGAATTTCAGACTCGACTGCCTGTGTCCGACTCAAATCGTAACCCGCACCCTATGCGTCTGACCCAAATTGAGATTCATACCAACTTTGCGCATGCGACTGCCTCTGCNTTGTGACCGCCTCTGCGCGTATGTAGCCGCACATGATATCTGTGCATGCGACCGCTTTGTGCATATGTTGGTCTGTGACCAATGAATGAAACTTCTTTTCGGTTCGTTTGACATTTATTTGTCTGGATTTAGATTTTGTTCAATTCCATCAATAAACAAATTCACTCAAACCCAATTAATTTCAAAACACACTCTACTCAAAACCCTTTTAAAATTAAGTAATATTTTAGGTTTTAACATTTTAAGGGTAACAAATTAAGAGGAAAAGAAAATAGGTATAATAATTCGAAATGGGAAGGTTAATATCATAAAACTGATATATGCAAAGAACTCATGTCAGATTTTCTAAAAAAAAAAAAATGATGGTTTATTGCAACTTTCTCATGAGAAACCAACGAGGTG
>NW_019650208.1:0-859 GCF_002806865.2 Cucurbita pepo subsp. pepo
ATGGAGAGCTAAACTTAATAGGGGAGGCGAGAGAGTTTTATATAGTTTAAGTATGTTGACGGTATGATTTTAGTTTATTAAAGAGTTGTTGTTAATGATTTACATGTATGTTTAATTAGCTACTTTACATACATAGTTGTTCTCTTATTCGGGAGAAGAGAGGGAGCAATGAAATCCTTTTTAATACTCTAGTTCCATAGCAAGGAGACTTGAAGGGTAATAGAAGGGTTAGGAATAATTCTTCTCCTAGAACCTTGTTAATAGAAATTACAACGATTATGGAAATAATCACCATTCATGACCCTTGGAAGTGGGCTTGAGAATCTATTAAAAGGAACTAAAAACTACCACAAACTCAACAACTTATCTATTTAATCTCTCTGAGCCAAACCTTTCTCATTATAGTTGATTTTCTCATCATTTTCTGTTTTCGACAGCCGTGGCACTCTGTTTTAGTTTTGTTTAAATAGTTAAAATCTCCAACGCCCATTTGAATGTTACCCAAAAACTCACTTAAATTTCCAGCGATAAAATTAACCGAAGCAAGCCAGAAAGATTGANTACTTGCACTTATTCTTGTGAATTTTACGTCATTTTATTATATACATCCACAAGCGATCAAGTTTTTGACGCCGTTGCTGGGGGACCTAATTTGGTTATTTTACTTGTTGTAGATTTTCGTGAGTTGGAGCCAAAAAGAAGTCATAGGAAGCTGAATTTTCTACTGCTGTATTTACTGCTGAAGAACTAAGTTTACTGATGCAGAATTCTGTGTATGAACTCACCTACGGGTTTGGAATTTATTTTGGATCCTGAACAGAGAGAACATTTAGACGAAGGTTGAAGGAGAAAAAGAAAA
>NW_019650209.1:0-858 GCF_002806865.2 Cucurbita pepo subsp. pepo
ACAAAATTTAAATAAATTTTTTTAATGAAACCGTTTCCAAAAAGTAGTTAACTTTTGTGAAATCAACGGCTGATTAAAATTATATTTTAAATAGCATTTTAAACGTGTGGACACGTCACTTGATTGAATAAAGAACCACAACTTATATTCAAATTTCACATCACGTCCACTATAAAATTGTATTTCTTTTTTTAAGTGACAACTACCAAATTTATATGCCTAAATAAATTAATAAAATAATAATTTAAGACACATGAGGTTTTTTTTTAATATATTTTAACCCAAAAAAAAAAAAAAGGATCTAGTTGGAAATTTTAAATATTTTTTAAATTAAAAATTAGGAATTATTTTCTGTAGTTTAACATTTTTTTTAAAGTACGATTCAACTATCTCTTGTCATAATAATTTAAGCTTTAACCTCATTAGTAAAAGGAAATTTTTAGATTTATTCTATTTTATTTTTTTTAAAAAAAAGGAAGAATAATGAAAGGAGGCTATTTATGTGATAGCGAGAAAGGAGAATAAAATAAAAAAACAAAATGGAAATTTGTATTCATTATCGATAAAAATGGATTTTTCTTTTGTCGATAATTTAAATAACAAAAGATAATAATTATATGATAATTTGGCCTCATATTATTTTGTTTTCACTAACATATCTGATGTATAATTACAAAATTTTTATAATCGAGTCACTGAAAAGAAAGGTTCATCTTGTTAGTGTAGATAATAATTTTCTATTTTTTTTATTTTTAAAGTTTTTTTTAATAATAATTAATAAAGGAGAATAAAACTTAAAAAAAGATAGTGATAAAATGAAAGAAGAAAAAAATAAAAGCAAGAAAATGGAATCAAATA
>NW_019650210.1:0-858 GCF_002806865.2 Cucurbita pepo subsp. pepo
GGGCTGGTGACGCTAAGGCGGGGGATGCTTTCAGGTTTACTGTAGATCACACGCCATTCATCAACCTTTTCTGGGCGAGACCGGTGATGAACTACCTCATCCTGAATCAGCTGCAGGAGTCTTTATCTCCCGGTTCCCTGCATCGTTATGAGCAGAACATCAGGAAAAATCAGGGCAACGATTTCCTTGTGCCGCCGTCGCAATTCATGCTCGGCCGATAAGCCTTCTGATAGCTTCACCAACCCAGACCATAAAAGCCATTGAGTAATAGGCCCACGCGAACATCAGCACCATCGCCGGGCCTACCAGAAACCCCCACCAGTCCAGATAAGGGATGGAGATAAGAGATAGCACCACCGCCGCAATAGCAGTCATTTCAATGTCGCTTGTCTGAATGTTTCGCATCAAACCTCTTACCGCAGGATTTCCCTGTGGGGATTACACACGCCCGGAGAAAGGCAGATGACAGTCTCATCCACCCAAAGTTACGTGGAGTATAACGCTGACGGGGTCACGGCAACATTCACCATTCCCTTTTATTTCCTGCTGAATAGCGACATCTCAGTGATGATTGCAGATTCAGCCGGAAATCTCAGCGAGCTGGTTAATGGCACTGACTTCACAGTCACTGGCGCAGGAGATAGTGGAGGTGGAAATCTCACTTTCGGCACTGTCACCGCATCAGGAAATACCATCCTCATTTACCGCAATCCACCGGTAACACAAGAAACGAAGTACTACGAGAACGGCAAGTTTCCGGCTTCATCCCATGAAGCTGCACTGGATAAGCTCACCATGCTCATTCAGGAGTACGGCTGGCGCTTTGACTCGTTAACCCTAAAGAAACCCAGCGTATTC
>NW_019650212.1:0-858 GCF_002806865.2 Cucurbita pepo subsp. pepo
TCGAAGAAACGGAGCGTAAAAAACAGTAAAAGAGTGCTTAAGATTGAAACCCTTCTTCGGAAACCATAATCTGTGGCGTTTGAAATACATGCTAAAAAACCGAGGCGCGGTCAACGTTTTTCGAAATTTTCTATGGGTAATGATCAGGCATAATGAATTAGAATAGAATTTCGCAGNCGAACTCTAATTGGAAACCCTAATATGTGAAGTTTGAAGTACGTGCTCACAAAACCGAGACGCGGTCGACATTTTACAAACATTTGTGGGGAATGATCAGGGACAAGGATTTAGAATACAATTTCGAAGAAACGGTGTGCATCAAACAGTAAAAGAGCGATTAAAGTCGAACCCCAATCTGGGATGTTTGAAGTACGTGCTTAAAAAACTCAGTCGCGGCCGAGGTCTTTTGAAACTTTCGTTGCGAATGATTAGGGTTGATAATTTAGAATAGAATGTCGAAGAAACAGAGCGTAAAAAAAAGTAAAAGAGTGCTTAAAATCGAAACCGTTCTTCGGAAACCATAATCTGTGACGTTTGAAGTACAATCTAAAAAACCGAGACGCGGTCAACGTTTTTCGAAATTTTCTGTGCGTAATGATCAGGGACAAGGATTTAGACTACAATTTCGAAGAAACGGAGTGCATCAAAAGGTAAAAGTGTGCTTAAAATCAAACTCTAATTCGGAAACAATAATCTGTGACGTTTGAAGTACGTGCTTACAAAACCGGGAAACGGTCAACGTTTTTCGAAATTTTCTATGGGTAATCATCAGGCATAATGAATTAGGATAGAATTTCACAGAAACAAAGTGCATAACACGGTAAAAGTGTGCTTAAAATCGAACTCTAATTCGGAAAC
>NW_019650214.1:0-856 GCF_002806865.2 Cucurbita pepo subsp. pepo
TAATAATCTCCCCATATACCCGTATTTCCTTTATTTTAATATCTCACTATTTAAAAATTCACTAAAAAATCTACCATTCAATTAGATAAGACATTATAAACTTACCCACTAGATTACAAATTTAAATTTCTACCCGAAGAATTGTTGAACAAAAAAATTCATTTTAAAAGAAACATCAAGAGATATTTTTTTATAATTGGCCTATAAAACCCATTTTAAAAATAGAATAAAAAAGCAAAAAATTAAAAAAAAAAAGAAATTAAAAAAGGTTGATTAATTTTCCAAATTTGATGGCCGGAATGAGTAAGTATTCAATTCAAAGTTTAGGTCTTAACGAAAGTCCATGCTCTATCCCATTTCGTATCAAAACTCTTAAAATTTCAACTTTTCCTATTCCTTAGTCTAAATCAAAGCCCTTCCAAAACCCCTCTCTTTCACTATAAAAACCCCTCTAAATCTTATCACATAAATGCAAATCAAATCACACACATCCCTACCCAAACCCAAATCTACATTCATCCTACATAATGATGTTTCAAAAGGTTGCCACCCTTTTCATTGTTTCGGTTGTGTTTGGCGTTGCTTTGAGCCAAATTAGTATGGTTGATGCAGCACGTTTGCTCTCAAAGATTTCAAATCACAACGTTGATCCATATTCGATGGTTTATCAAAAAGCAAAGGACTCTGTCTCTTGTTGGCTTGGGATGTTATCTTCTGGACCAAGTCCTAGTGGCCCAGGTCACTAGAGCTTATATCTAAAACAAACTTCATCATCGATCATGAATTGTTTTTTCTTTTCTTATTTTCACATATCATACAAAAGTGCAAGTAAATAAAGTTTTTTTTTTTTTTTTTT
>NW_019650215.1:0-856 GCF_002806865.2 Cucurbita pepo subsp. pepo
GAAAACAGGGAATGGGATGGGTTTAGGGTTTATATTAAAATGATAATTATGGGAAGTGGATTGAAAGATGGAGGAAGGTGGGCATGTGAGAGGCAACAATAATAATAATAGATAATAATAATAAATAATGCAAATAAATAATGCAAATAAATAATGCAAATATGCCTCGAATCTGGGATGCTTTCTGCTTCTTCACATTGGACCTCAAGAAACCCACATGATACTCTCAAACCCTTCTCAGTTGACTCCACTCCTTATTCATTATCACACCATTGTTGGAACTAACAAATATTATTGCTTTCATTTTGTTTACGATAATCAAAATCTATGTTTATCCAATCTCCTTACATCTTTATTAAACCTAAAAAAGAGTACCCAAAATCCTAAATTAAGTTTTGTGTACATCTCCCATCTTGGGGGATGCTTTCAAACTTTATAATATTATCAAATCAATTATATAATCATTTCGTAGTTTTAACTACCAAAGAAAGGAACTTTCATTACTTTATATTAATATGTACTTTGGATTTGGATTTGGATTTGGGGAAGAAAATGGAAAATTATAAACTAAAGATTTGAAAAAGGAAAAGTAGGGACACCCAAAAAAAAGAAAAGAAACAACAACAATGTTTGGAAATGTCATCAAAATCATTGTGTGTGTATGTCGGCTACTCTAAATTTATTACATCTAGAGAGAGAAAAAGACAGAGATTTTAAAGTAATGAACGCACATTTACATATACTTATCAAAGTTTATATTTTTTTGAAGTGGAGATTTATTTTGATCATCATCAACAACATTCAAAATGTGATCCACATCTCATTCACATGATATTCAAATTTAAAGAGGGAGATG
>NW_019650216.1:0-856 GCF_002806865.2 Cucurbita pepo subsp. pepo
TAAGCTGATTGAGATATAGAATCAAAGCATTCAATGGACGTTAGAGCTTCATTTACTCCTCAAGCTTTAGAGAATTTTTTTAAAAGGTTTAGGGTTGAAGGGATTAGAGGAGGACCACTTGGGGGACTTTTCAAAAGCAACTCTCTTACAACCGACTCGTGTGGTCTCCATCACCTCTCAACCCACACCTTTTCCAAATTCTGTGCCCACCTTCACCTTCTTATTCCTCTCATTCTTAACCCTTTCCGTAAGTTGGTCCGTTGGTGCGATGACTTTAGCTCAAAACTTGAGTCTATACCCAAAATCAGCTTCGGTATGACGTTATTTTGAAATGGAATGCACTTTTTAAATCTAGGTGGATTGTGAGATCCCACCTCTATTGAAGAGGGGAACGAGACATTTCTTATAATGTGTGAAAACTTCTCCCTAGTAGATACGTTTTAAAATCGTGAGGCTTATGGTGATACGTAACGAGTAAAAATAGATAATATTTGTTAGCGGTGAATTTGGGCTGTCACTGTCTTTGGTGAATTTAGGCTGTCACTGTCTTCTTTTACAAATCACATGTCTTCTTTTACAAATCACAAATCCACAGTGCGAGCGCTGTCTTCTTTTACAAATCATAAATCCATACTTCCCATATTAAATAAATTAGGCACAAATTAAAAAAATCTAATTATTTATCAAATGTATTTTTAAAATTTGGAGATTAAATATTAAAAAACCTATTAATTTTCTTCTATAAATTAAATAATAGAATAGAGTCAATTAGTAAAAATGGAGGGACACGTGTCAAGGTCCAACCGACCGGTAAGGGGAGAAATGGAAAGCCTAGAAGTGTCCCTATCATTTTGAC
>NW_019650217.1:0-856 GCF_002806865.2 Cucurbita pepo subsp. pepo
ATCTATGAACCGACTTTATGAAAAAAATCAGTCTCTCGGCTAAAAGTGTGACTGTTGGGAATAGATAAGCAGGACCTCTTGGTTCAAGGGAAACCGGAGATGTTGGTTAAGAAAGCTAAGCAAGCAAGTACAGNGTCTCTTTGGCTAGTTGGCTAGTTTTACGATAAGCGGAAAAGAATACCAGGTAGGGAAAGAAAGGCTGCTCGATCTCCTGTAAGGCACACCCTCAACGGCGAGCTCACCAGGCAATGCTATAAGTCCGATAAAAGTCCAAGATTTCGTTTATTACGGACCAGGAAGCTCTTGGAAAAGCTAACATGAAATGAGAAATACATTCGATTACGACAACTAATAGATAGCGAACTTTTTGGTAGAAAATGAATGATCCCTTGGCTCTGGCAAGAAAAGGAAAAGCTTAATATTGAAGATTTGAAGGTCACTGGTTGTTCGACCTTCACCACACCTGATTCAAGTAATATAACTTACTATCTTATCTAAATTTAGAGATGATTTCTTTTTAAAATGAATTTTTATTTTAATGTTAGCGTGGATAGCTCAATTGGGAATGCGTTTGTAGATAGCGTGGATTCCTAATTCTTTATTTGACTATAAATGCTCTATAAGACATTTAGTAAAATGACTCATTTTATTGCATGGAACAATAAAATTGATCTTCCCTTAGAATTGTCAATACATTCTACTTTCAATGTTGCTAAGTTGAGTCCTTCTGATGTAGGTGATGATTTTTCTTATTCGAGGACGAATCCTAAAGAGGGGGATGATGATAAGAATCACAGTGTACATTCTACTTTCAATGTTGCTGAGTTGAGTCCTTTTGATGTAGGTGATGATTTTT
>NW_019650218.1:0-855 GCF_002806865.2 Cucurbita pepo subsp. pepo
AAATATCTAAATAGACAAACAAAAAATTATTGATAAAAAAAAAAATCGAATATCACAAACACACCTATTTAATTTTTTTTTATTCTTTTTTTTTAGTTCAATTGATGTAGATGAGCATGCAAACAATTAATGACAAAAATTAAAGCCAAATATTACTTGTAGGCTAAATTATTTTGCATTTGTCTCAAAAATAATATCCCTAAACTTACACAAGTTTCAATAATACCTTTAAACATTTAAAAAAAAAAATTTTAAAGTATAAATAAATAAAAAAATTTAACTTAAAAGAAAAAAGTTAAAAAAATACCCTTACCGTTAGTTGGAACCGTCATACTTTGTTTTAAAAATACTCTTTAACTTTCAAAAATACCTTTTTAACTTTTAAAAATGTTTAAAAAACACTCTTGAGTTTTCAAAAGTTTCATTACTACTCTTAAACTTTTTTAAAAACTTCAAAAAATACTATTGAACTTTTTAAAAACTTCAAAACACCTTTGGAACTTTTTCTGAAAATTTAAAAAATACCTTTATAACCACGTTTCAAAAATACTCATAAACTTTCAAAAGTTTATGGGTATTGGGAATTATTTGATTGTCTTTCTCTGAGGAATAGACAAAACATAATCTTGAAACACTATTAAAAGTTCAAGGGTATTTTTGAAATAAAGTACTAGCGGTTTCCATTCAAAACTAACGGTAAGAGTATTTTTTAGATTTTTTTTTAAAGTTAAAAGTATTATTGAAACTTTTGAAAGTTTTAAGGATAATTTTGATACAATGTACCATTTAAGAGTATTATTATTAATTTATTCTTACTTATATGCCCTTAAATCACTAATTTAATTTGGGGTTCAT
>NW_019650219.1:0-855 GCF_002806865.2 Cucurbita pepo subsp. pepo
CCAAAAACATGACAAAAACCAAACAAAAAGCCAAAAGGAATTCAAAATTCTGGAACTTACCAAGAAATTGTGATAAACGAAAGCCCTAGGCTCCCATGAAATGATCTCAACCCACTGATCCTCTCTCTTCCCCAACCCATCACTGCAACAAAAAAAGAGGGTTGGGCTCCAAGATCAAAAATCAAAATCAAAATCATTTGATTCCGCTAATAAGCATTGCCAAGTACCTATGAACGGCACTATGCTGGACAGAAGCGAGACGGTGGAGTAGCTCGCTATGAGAACTTTCAGGAGGAGAGAAGAATCGGAAGGCGATGAACATGGAAACCCCAAGTGCCAAAAGGAAGACCATGATTATCTTGGAAAGCTTGAATGTGGACCATTTCCGGGCCTGAAACTTGATGTATTTCCCTTTCAACACCGCCATTAAAGAACGAAGAAGCTTCAGAAGAATCAAACCCCGATTCCGATAAGCTGCTACTTCTGAAATTGAAACAAAGATTAATATATATAACTGGGTTTGGGCGAGACTTAGCCATGCAGGAAATTGGGGGGGAATTTTTGGTGGGTAATCCGGATTTGTGTGCGCCCACAGGGAGATTGAAGAACGAGGCACTGGATTTATGAGTTTCGGATTTTTCTGGATTTTGGGCGATGTATACGTAACTGTTCCGAGATGACTTGGTTTTTTATGGTAACGACAGCAAACCTTTCTCTTTTTGTAAATTAAGGTAAAGATTAGATGATATGAACTGATATTGGGTCTAAATAAAAAGATATGAAATATTTAATTTTGTGATCCTCAGATAATGAATGATTCCTAATTTTTCGTTAAGTATTTTTTTTTTTTTTTTT
>NW_019650220.1:0-855 GCF_002806865.2 Cucurbita pepo subsp. pepo
ATGCATAAAATTATGTAACCGAAACTCGATTGACTGGATTAAGAGATATCGATCTACAATGTGTATAAAACCTATTGCCTATTAGCTCAGTTGGTTAGAGCATCGTGCTAATGATGCGAAGGTTGTAGGTTCGACATTAACATGTGCCATTTTTTATATGGGGTTACAACATTACAAACCTTAAAGATAGTGACTTAAAGTTTTAAGTTTATTATGCATAAAATTATGTAACCTAAACTCGATTGACTGGATTAGGAGCTACCGATCTACAATGTGCATAAAACCTATGGCCTATTAGCTCAGTTGTTTAGAGTGTTGTTCTAATAATGTGTGGCCAATTTCATTAATTCTTAATAATAATATATCTTACCATGATATGGGTTACAACATTACAAACTTTAAAGATAGTGACTTAAAGTTTTAAGTTTATTATGCATAAAATTATGTAACCTAAACTCGATTGACTGGATTAGGAGCTACCGATCTACAACTGCATGGGCCAATTTCATTAATTCTTAATAATAACATTTCATTATGTGCAAGAGAGAGAGAGAGAGAAGGTAGGGGAGTGAGAGCAAGAAACCGAGCCCCGTGCGCGGTAGCTCTTTCGACACGTGCCCACGTCTGCCCCAATTTGATAAGCATAGGGATTTGTGGTTAGAAGTGACAAGTCATTGAGTCTAGACCTAACCTTTCCCCTATGAGCCTATCAGATCACATCGACAAACGAAGTACTTTAGGAGTGTTCTTAGGCCACGTCTGACCCAGTTTGACTCAAAGGATGTTCAACCCCGATTTGCATAGGGATTTGTGATTGGTTCTTTAGGAGTGTTCTTAGGCCACGTTGTTCCTAGC
>NW_019650221.1:0-855 GCF_002806865.2 Cucurbita pepo subsp. pepo
ATATCTCAAGGCAAGAACACTTGATTTAGATTCGAATCACTTCACAAGCAAGATTGATCACGTCAAGCTTGAAAGATTCTACATGCAACCTAAACTACATAGAATTGCAAAGAAACTTAGTCATTGGCTAAAGAAAAGCACAAATGCTTCTTTTACTATATTTTCCAAGTCTACTCACAAATACAACATAACATGGCTTTATATAACCTCAAAATAAAACTATTAAAAGCATTCCAAGAGTTGTAACATTCATACTTAATGACCATAATTAACCATGACGTAATTGTAACCTAAAGTGAATAAAAAGTCTTAAAATACAATAACTCTAAATTGTAATCCACCCAAAATTTATAACATGAAACTTCATTCTTCTTCAATGTGGCATGAATTGAAATATCTTTTGATAACTTCAACAATATTTTCTTCACATCTTCATTGAAGCATATTGTATGATTGATGTCTCTTGGTTCATATCATTCAATAACAATCTTTACTGAATAAACATCAATAATAACTTTATTGAAAATAGAGTATGTTTTTGTTTACAAACTATGTGTTTTAGGACATAAAACCCAACAAGTTCGAGGGTTACGCATCATGTGTCATTGATAATATAATATAACTTCATATTATGGCATGAACATATTATAGCATAACTTACAACATGGCACAGCATAACATGACATAGCCTAACATAATGGAGCTCTACAACATAGCATAACATAGCGTAAATGTAAGATAGTACACATTATACAACGATAAAATATGTTACGTGCAGAGACACGTTATAATCAAATCATCCAACCAAACCAACATTAAGGTCCCTTACCTAATGATATGGAAATCAACCCAAGG
>NW_019650222.1:0-855 GCF_002806865.2 Cucurbita pepo subsp. pepo
TTCTCTTTCGATACATATATATGTTGTAACGGAAGTGGAAACAAGATTAACTACACTTACACATCCACGAACATAAATGAACAAAGAGACACAATGACTTATGTGGTTCGGAGAGAAGAAATTCTCCTACATCCATGGGTGGTAGACAATTTGTGAGATTCCACATCAGTTGGGGAGGAAAACGAACCATTGTTTATAAGGGTGTGGAAACCTCTTCATAACAGACGCATTTTAGAAACCTTGAGGGGATGCCTGAAAGAGAAACCAAAAGAGGACAATATCTACTAACGGTGGACTTGGGTTGTTACAAATGATATCAAAGCTATATTTCGGGCGATGTACCAGTGAGGAGGCTGAGCCCTAAAGGGGGGTGGACACGAGGAGATGCGTCAGCAAGGACACTGGGTCCCGAAGGGGGGTGGATTATGAGAACCCACGTCGTTTGGGGCGAAGAACGAATCATTCTTTATAAGAGTGTAGAAACATCTAGAGACGCGTTTTAAAAACTGAGGAAAAACCTGAAAGAAAAACCCAAAGAGGATCATATTTGCTAGCGATGGTCGTTGCCCGTTACACAATTACTATAAACAAAGTGTTTACAAGTATATCTCTCACACTCTCACGCTACAAAGTCTCACTTACAAAGTTCCTCTCAATTGTCTTTAGACAAATACAAAATGACAACAACTCTAACAAACCTTTATACAGACCTAACAATATTAATTCTCATACATGAATCAAAGCCATACTGATGCTCATACATGAATTAAGATGGTTCATGTACCAATATGAGAGAATGTACCAATATGGGAGTTGAACTAAATGAATCCAATAGATTCATGAATTGAAATGGCA
>NW_019650223.1:0-855 GCF_002806865.2 Cucurbita pepo subsp. pepo
AGAAGATAGTAATATAGAAGGAAGCGAGCATGACCAAAATGAAGAAGAATCTGAAGAGGAGACGACAGGAGAAGAAGAAGGGGAAGTTAGTATATCTTTCAGTGAGTCATCTGAATTAAATTTCTTAACATCTGAAGAAAGCACTGCCGAAGTGAGGAACAGAAGAGCACCATTATGGATGGAAGATTATGTGAGTGAGGGAAAATTTTATGAAGAAGCTGAGCACAACAATTTAGTTCTGTTAACCTCAACTACAGATCTGACTACCTTTGAAGAAGTTGTTCAAAGTTCAAAATGGAGAGCTGCAATTGACTTCGAGATAGAAGCCATCGAACGAAATGAGACTTGGGAGTTGACAAATTTGCCTAAAGGAATGAAGAAGATTGGAGTAAAGTGGGTTTTCGAAACCAAACTCAACGAAAATGGCGAAGTTGACAAGTATAAGGCTAGGTTGGTAGCAAAAGGTTATGCACAACAACATGGTATAGACTATACCGAGGCGTTTGCACCTGTGGCTAGGTGGGATACTATTCGAATGATAATTGCTTTAGAAGCTCGGAATAGTTGGAACGTGTATCAGCTTGACGTGAAAAGTGCTTTCTTATATGGAGAATTGAAAGAAGCCATATTTGTTGAGCAACCAAAAGGTTATGAGAAAAAAAGGTCAAGAATACAAGGTATACAAATTGAAGAAGGCATTATATGGCCTTAAACAAGCCCCACGTGCATAGTACAATCGAATTGAAGCACATTTTGTCAAAGAAGGATTTGAGAGGTGCAACTGTGACCATACTTTATTCATACNAAGGTAAATTTTTGATTGTTAGTCTATATGTTGACAATCTAATTTTTACG
>NW_019650224.1:0-855 GCF_002806865.2 Cucurbita pepo subsp. pepo
AAAAAAAAAAAAAAAGCTCGGACGCTAATCAACTGAACAGAATATAGAACAGAAAAACGCGCACACGCCATTCCATAATCAAGACAGTTTGGTCCACAAGCACAAAAAAGTGGAAAGAAACTCAGATCTTGCATCAACAATTACAACCAACAATCAAACAAGTATCACACAAAACAAGTAACATATTCAACTAGCCAAGTCCAAAACAAAACAGTTCAAGAGCTAACTATCAAGCAGGTCAGTCAGATGAGGCCAGTCACATGAGTAACAGCTCCGATCATACAAAATCAATCATCCAAAACTCAGAAACAAAACCAGACTGATCCAAAAAAACAATCAACACACAGATCGGCAACACACATATCACAGATCTTACAAAGCAACAAACATCAAATAAATANTGGGGTGTACGTTCAAGGTAATGAATCTTCCTTAATGAGCACACCATTAGACAACCATAGAAATGTGCTAATACTGACATAAATTACTCCTGGGCCACTTATTTATGTATTTTAAATTCCAAGACCAAGTAAAGTTTCTTGAAAACCCCTTCACCAAGATAACAAGGGGTAAACCAAATTCACTAATGAGTCAGCATTCTATATTAGAATATGAGACCCTTGTCACTAAAACCAAAAAACTGAGTCAACCCAGCTAACTACTCACAGAGAGTTTCCTTCACACACACACACACAGAAAAATTTGAAAGTAAGCTCCTCAGATTTTATTGAACACCATCATCCTGTTTATCAAGAAGGCTGAAGGTGAAGAACCAATTTGTTAGAACCATTAGAGAAGCTAAAAAAAATAAAAGACCTAAGCAAAAAAAAAAAAAAAAGAAAAAAAAAAAAAAAC
>NW_019650225.1:0-855 GCF_002806865.2 Cucurbita pepo subsp. pepo
TAGTATTTATTTGAAGGCTATAATTGTCATCTATGTTGTATAGCAATAAGATTTGTTTTGATGAAATTTTAGTTAATGTTGCATTTCTTTGCATAATATGAATTTAGTTGGAGAGTTATTACGGATAAATGGAGGAAAAAATTTCTTTAAAATAATAAACAGACCTAAGCTCATCGTTGTTGTCGTTTATTTGTGATTTTGCAAAAAGCTTAACTAATATGAAATATCAAGGTAAATCAAGAATATATCATACACATCATTCAAGATGACAATAAAATGAAGTTCAATTAAACGCACTTTTAGTTTCCTGTTTGAAAGGTTCAAGATGAAGCATAATTGTATTAATGATATTAAAGAGATTCATGTTTTATTAGAAGAGATCAACTTCATTTAAGGTACTAGGAGTTTAAACTACTTCCATCGTAATTTCAATCACTCTACCAAGATTACAAATTTAGGGTTGGCTAGTTGGACATTAATTCTCTAACTTTAGGTTATACTTTAGGTAGTAACCATTATAATATTAATGAGCATAAGAGTTACAATTCTTTCCTGGACCAAATGTGTTAGAGTTAAAAGAATATATATATATATATATATTATATTATATTATGTATGTTGAGGTCGGGATAAAGCACAAAGTAGCAAGGAACACCATTGTCGACTCTAGAACCACCCACAACTCATGATCGAGACCAATGCAAAATATTTTAGCATCCTTTGACATCGAGATACAGGAAACATGAACNATATTTTAGCATCCTTTGACATCGAGATACAGGAAACATGAACGCCGTCAAATTGGAAGTTTTATCTGTCTTAAGAGTCACAATGAGAACTCTAATCAAGCTGGAG
>NW_019650226.1:0-855 GCF_002806865.2 Cucurbita pepo subsp. pepo
CACACAAAACTTTTAGAAAACGTCGACCGCGACTCGGTTTAGTTAGCATGTACATCAAACGTCCCAGATTAGGGTTTTCAAATTAGGGTTCGATTTGAAGCAGTCCGTTTCTTCGAAATTCTATTCTAAATCATCAAGACTAATCTAATAATTCCCCACAAAACTTTTATTAAACGTCGACCNAGCATGGACATCAAACATCCCAGATTAGGGTTTCCCCACAAAAGTTTCGAAAAACGTCAACCGTGACTCTATTTTTTTAGCACGTACTTCAAACGACCAAATAAGGGTTTTCGAGTTAAGGGTCGTTTTGAGGCAATCTTTTACTGTTTTATGCACTCCGTTTCTTCGACATTCTATTCTAAATCATCAAGCCTTATCTATTAATTTCCCAAAAAAGTTTCGAAAAACGTCGATCATGACTTGGTTTTTTTTGCACGTAGTTCAAACGTCCCTGATAAAGGTCTAAGAATTAGGGAGGGATTTAAACCAATCTTTTACTCTTTTATGCACTCAGTTTCTTCGAAATTCAATTTTAAACATCAAGCTTAATCTGATCATTCCCCACAAAACTTTTAGAAAACATCGACCGCGACTCGGTTTTTTGAGCATGGACATCAAACATCCCAGATTAGGGTTTCCAACTTAGGGTTTGATTTGAAGCACTCCGTTTCTTCGAAATTCTATTCTAAATCATCAAGACTAATCTAATAATTCCACACAAAACTTTTAGAAAACGTCGACCGCGACTCGGTTTCGTTAGCATGGACATCAAACATCCCAGATAAGGGTTTCCAAATTAGGGTTCGATTTGATGCAGTCCGTTTCTTCGAAATTCTATTCTAAATCATCAAG
>NW_019650227.1:0-854 GCF_002806865.2 Cucurbita pepo subsp. pepo
AAAATATAGCGACGTACAAAAAAAGGAGATGTTTGTATATACATAAATAACTATATGTTATTTTTTTTTATGTTCTACTTGAACATATAATTCTCATTTTCCGTGCTTCTTTAATAATTTATTTTAAATTTTGTAAATATTGTCAAACGAACAAAAATATTTAATGATATAAAATCGAGGTCAATTAATATACATCTATATACTTCTCCTCGTCTCGTCTTTATCTTATATCTTAAAAGGTGATAATTTTTTGTAGTTCATTAATACGTGGGTAGTGGAATTTGTTGGATGATGAAAGTCTCACCTCGGCTAATTTAGGGAATAATCATGTGTTTATAATAAAAAAAATACTCTCTTCATTCGTACGAGACCTTTTGAGGAAGCCCAAAGCAAAGCTATGAGAGCTTATACTCAAAATGGACAATATCATACCATTTTGGAGAGTCGTGTTCGTCTAACATGGTATTAGAGTCATGCCCTAAATTTAGTCGTGTCAATAGATGGGTAAATCCTCAAATGTCGAACAAGGGACTCCAAAAGAAAAGGAGTTGAGCCTAGCCTCCACGAAATCATAGTAAAAAATGACTACGACTCCCACATCGGCTAATTTATGCTCAAAGTGGACAATATCATACCATTGTGAAGAGTCGTGTTCATATAAGAGAATCAAGCGTACGCTCAAAGTGGATAATATCATACCATTGTGAAGAGTCCTAACAGAATTAAACGTACGCTTAGCACTAAACCATTATAATTTTGTCTATATATTTTTATTTAATTAGCTTTATTTTGAAAATTATTAAAAAGTTTTGGTCACATGGTAACCTAAATTTAATAATGTTTAAAATTAATGA
>NW_019650228.1:0-854 GCF_002806865.2 Cucurbita pepo subsp. pepo
TAAGTTTCCTTTCAAAATTATATCTATTTTGTGTGTTTTTTAAGGTTGTTCAAAATAATTTAATAATTTTTTTTTAAAAAATTATTAGAAGCTTTTAAAATATAAGATACGGTCAAAATATCTGTTAATATCTGTTTGTACATCAATCTCGAAGTTTTTATGGTATGATTAAAATATCTTATTTAAAAAATTAATTTTTAGTGGAAATTAATACCTAAATTAATATGCCTTCCTATGTTGACTTTATGTACTAAATGTAATTAAAATTTCCACAACAACTTCCAACTAAGTTGATTGTTTGAAAGTCAAACTTAATCTAAATGAGCGTCTAAGTCAATGCCACATCATTCTAGATCATATTCTAACGAATTTCTACTCCAAAATATTTATTTTTTAAATAAAGAAAAAATATATAAGAATATATATTATTTTTTAAAATCTATAAATTAAAATTCCCATTAAAAGATGAAAAAAAAAAAGGAACAAAATCAATGGCTGAGATGTATTTCCACCAAACTCCAATGTTTTAAGTATGGTAATCGATTCTAATTATTGTGTGAGACATTCAATTAACCAATTATTTCACTTCAAATTATTAACCTAAATTATTTGGCAGGGAATTTAATGCTTTCAAATATTATATTTTAATATTTTGGGTTAAGAGTTACTTAACCAGTAATCGAGTATCGAAAAGATGTAAGTCAAGGACTACCTAACGTGCAAAAGAAGTGCATAAAGTAAGCTCAAAATGAATGTCCCAATATCGATATATCGATGAACACGACCGAACTCGTAGCCAGTGAAAAAATGCAACCAAACGTATGAAGTCGTTCAATTGGGTCAATTTTGATTCC
>NW_019650229.1:0-854 GCF_002806865.2 Cucurbita pepo subsp. pepo
AATATTTTAAATGTGTTTGAATAAAATTTTCAAATTTGTTTCTATTTAATTAAAATTTTAACTTTTAAATAAAATCTAAATCTTTTTGTCACGTATAATTGACTTGAACTTCAATGCTTTAGATAATAAATAATTATCCGAGAGAAAAATTCTAAAAAATAATTAACATTTTTTTATAGAGACGTGAAAACCTCTACTAGTATAAACGCATTTTAAAATCGTGAGATCGACAGTAGTGGACAATATCTGTTAGTGGTAGGTTTGAATTGTTACATACCTAAAGTTAAAGTTAAAGTTTGAACTCGAACGACTCGGAGATAACATAGTAATTTAACTTCTTTTTAAAAACATAAATTCATAATAGTTATATAATTTATAAAAGCATGTTTGACATATCTTAGAAATCAACTGCCATTATCTTCACAACATGATTGACTTCTTTCACAACATAATTTTTTTTTTTAATTTTTTATTTAAAGACGCTTAATGAACACGGAATTGAAAGGACAAGGCCGTTTGGTTATGCAAAAAATAAAAAAAATAATAATAAATAAAATTAGATATCTGTATTTTTTTAGATCCAACCAATCGAAGAACACAAAAACCGAAGACGAAATGACCAAAAATCCTCTGATTCGAAAAGTAAACAGAGGAGGAAAAGCGATCGGAGAAGAGATTCAATGGATGATTCAGAAGAACATTCCAAAATCGAAATCACATTACCAAAATCCACAATAAATTTGTTTATATACAGAATCGAAATCTTCGTCTCCTCTACAATATACAATTAACAACAACAAAAACAACAGAAATTGAAAAACAGAGACAATAATTCGTCGCAGCGGATGGAGAAC
>NW_019650230.1:0-854 GCF_002806865.2 Cucurbita pepo subsp. pepo
ACTAAGTTTGAAATCAAATTATCCGTTGGATCTAAAAATCTTCATAACTATCCTGATATGTTTAGTTTGCATTCACTGCTAGCACTATTCTTAGACTCATATTCAACCTTATCTTGTCTGTCTGTTTCATCGTCCAGGCGCAGTCGTTCTCAGTCGTGTCCCTTCTGTCGGGATAGCCTCAAGCGAGTGAACTCCGGCGACCTATGGATCTACACAGACAGGAATGAAACAATTGATCTTACTTCAATTTTGCAGGAGAACCGGAAGAGACTATTTATGTACATTAATAAGTTGCCATTGGTTGTTCCAGATCCAGTGTTTCTTCCTCTTGATTCTCATATTAGATGAAGAATGGGGGACGCACCTCTTCAATCTGTGAGTAGTATTTTCAACTTTCTGTGTAGATAATCGATTGTAGGTTGATATGATAGGGATTGTAGAAGGGATGTTTGCCAAATTTCATTTTCTTAGTTTATCAAAGTAAATGCTTTTGGTTCACCCAATGCATAAGTTTGTTGAAATATCAGCAAATGAAATTAGTGATAGGGACAGAGATGGGCTTTGAAATCTTATGTGGGTGCTGCTTGCTAGGATATTTTAGGGTTGATGTAACGACTCAGATTGACCGCGAGCAGATATTGTCCTCTTTGGGCTTTTTCCTTTCGGACTTTCCCTCAAAGCTTTAAAACACGTCTGCTAGCGGAAGGTTCCCACACCCTTATAAATGGTGGTTTGTTTTCCTCCCCAACCTAATGTGGGACATCACAATCCACGCCCCCTTCGGGGCCCAACGTCCTCGTTGGCACTCTTTCATTCCTCCAATCGATGTGGGATCACCCCCAAATCCACCCCCC
>NW_019650231.1:0-854 GCF_002806865.2 Cucurbita pepo subsp. pepo
AAGGGACTAAATTTTTAGTTCAACTATTAAAATACTATTTAAAAGATAAAAAGTAAAAGTAGACAAAATTTCAAATCAAACTATCAAATTTAAGAGCAGTTGGGAGATTTATTTGGCAATCAGTATTAGTTTTGAAAATTTTGATTCAGTGATTGGTAAATTCAAGTGCTTGTGTGGATTGAAACCTTGGTGACAAATTCGTGATTATGAAAAGAATAACCACATAATTTTCTCTAAAAAAATTGGTCTTTTGGGAACACAACAAGAAAAAAAAAAAACAATAAAAGCTATAGGGTAAATGAAATAATAAAAACAAAGGGATCGAAACCATAATTAAATCTAAAAAACATCTTTAACTCCAATTTCAAATCTTAGAAACATTGACCTTTTGAACTGTTCATGAAAAAGCGATCGTACTAGATATTGTACTTAATTTTTTTTTTTAAAATCAAAATGAACATTTAGCAGTAGACATATACTACATTTTNAAAAAAATCAAAATGAACATTTAGCAGTAGACATATACTACATTTTTTGAGGTTAGCTACTATCTCACTTTGAGGTTTGGGTCTATTTGATCGTTAAACCGTCAAAATTGTGTCTAAAAGGTCTATGAACTTTAAAAATGTCTAATAGGTCCCTAAACTTTCAATTCCATAGATCTTTGACATATTTAGAACTTTTAAAGGTTAATTGATCCATTAGATATAAAATTGAATTTTATGTCTGATGGAACACTAACCTTACAATTTTGTTTCTAGACTCGTAAATAAAAACATTTAAAGTCACACCCGACACTTTCTAAAAGTTTAAGAACGGATATGCATAAAATTGGGAGTGGAAGTGCCTAAGTT
>NW_019650232.1:0-854 GCF_002806865.2 Cucurbita pepo subsp. pepo
TTTTTTTTTTTTTTTTTTTTTTTTTTTTTAATTTCATAATAAATTTAAAAAATTAAGAAATCAAATAATTATATATTTTTGTGAGCCGTTGGATCTTCATCTTGATTAAGTTTAATCTGTTCTATATATATACTCTTATTTTCCTCAACTTCTTCACCGAGCTCCTTCATCTCTCAACAATGGCTTCCTTCGCCGTTCTGAATGTTATCACGGCGGCGCTGCTTCTAATCACCGCCGCGGCCAACTCTCCCCTATCATCTCCAGCGCCAAGCCCAGAATCACTGCCGTGGAAATGGACTCCCGATACAGAGTCGCCGTCATCTCCACCAGAGATGGAGCCGCCTTCGCCGTCAGTATCTCCACCGGAGCTCAGCCCCGTTCCGTCATCCGATACCCCGACTCCGCCGCCAGATGCTAACCCACCAACATTGTCGCCGGCCGCTCTACCGCCGGCGGTGAAGAGTCCCGTTCACGCGCCGTCGCCGTCGAAAACGAAAGCACCAGCTCCTGCTCCGTCGAAAATGAGTCCGACGCCGGCCAGGGCGCCGAAATCATCTGCTGCTCCAGTGAGTAGTCCTCCGGCGCCGAATGGGGAGATGGAACCACCGACGCCCTCCGTAGCTCCGACAGCGCCGAAGGCGGATAACGGCGGCGCTGCAAACAGATTCGCCATTGGTGGGTCAGTTGCATTTGGATTAATGGCGGCGGCTTTAATCGTTTAAATGAATTGATTGCAGATTCTGAATTTGACAATTTTAATGTGTTTGAAGCGGATTTTTGAATATTTTATTACTGATTATAATTGTGTTCATTGTCATTTGAGAAAGTTTTAATTTGTTAATTTTTTTAGTTAT
>NW_019650233.1:0-854 GCF_002806865.2 Cucurbita pepo subsp. pepo
TAATAATGTGTAAACATTTCTCGGAAGACATGTTTTAAAATTGTAAGACTGACATCACTCACCAAAACAGATAATATTTGCTATTGGTAAATTTGAACGGTTATACTTTTTAACTATCCATGAGCTCTCGAAATCTTATACTTTTCGTCGATATCTTTGATATCCTTGAACTTTAAGAATATACTTTCAATAAGTGATTGACTTATTTGATAGTTTTTAAAAGATAATAAAAAGTTTAAAAGGATGAGAGTGAATTTATTTTTTATTTAAAAAAAATATATTTTTTTGTTTATTTATTTAATTTTATAATTATAAAATATATATTAAAATCGGTTACAAATTTTAATTAAATGTTTAAAAATAAACTATTATCCATAGAAGTACCTTTCTCGAAAAGTGATTGTAATGGCGGGAACGGAGGAACTCTCTTGGATTCTCTGATTGACTAATTTGTTATTTAACCAGATAAGAATCTTAATGAACGGGAGAAACTGAAATCCAGAGCGTTTCGTCGTTGACAGCTTCATGGGCACTGTGATCGACTCCCATTTCTTGGCCCTCACTGCCACTGTCACTGTAAGATTTACGACTTCTCTGATTGGATATCAACTCTTTCTCACACCTATTTTCTGATTTACAGATTGGGTATCAACTGTCGTTCTTTATAATCACAGCTCTTCTCAGATTTGACAAAGTTACTGATTTCGCTGGTATTTACTTACTTTCCTTCTTCATTTCTCAAGAATCTGAATTCGCTGTGCCGAGAAATAAAAGCGGAAGAGAATCGCTGGAATTAGTATTCCAGAGAAGGAATCCTGATTGTTTTTTTTTTTTTTTTTTTTTTTTTTTTTTTT
>NW_019650234.1:0-853 GCF_002806865.2 Cucurbita pepo subsp. pepo
TATGGTCTCATTGCTTCGCTGCTTCACCTGACGAGAATGCCAGAAGGGAAAGAGGAATGGAATCAACAAACACAAATTATCCTGACCCGCGTAACCTTTACTGACGAGAAAGAAGGGAGAGTTTAGACGAAAGATTCCTTCTCATTTCACCTGATTGAACTCCTTCCCCTGTCGGGAAAGCTGCTTCGCTCCTGCTGTTGAACCTGATTTCACTCCTCTCTGGTCTCATGTCTTCGCCCCTGCCCCTCTTTCACTTGGGTTGAACTATTACAAGGTAAGCTAATAAATTGACTCTCCCTTCACTTTCAAGACGAAAGAAGAATGAGACAGATTGAACTCCGGCTCCTTCACTCAATCACTTGTCCCTTACTCAAAGACAAGATAAAGCTATTTTATGGTCTCGTGGCTTCGCTCTTTCCTATTTCTTCTTCTTTAACAGTAAACGAGGTAAGGCTATTTTACGGTCTGTCTCTTCTCTTTGCTTTTCTTTCCTCTTCGTCTTCGCTCCTGAACTACTGATACTTCACGAACCGATATTCCCCTATTTATTCTTGATCCGAAACTGTAAGTAAAGACAAGACTCAACAAGAATTAGAGTTGGAAGTGTTTGAGGGCAATGGAATTGTTCAACGGGTGAATGGAGAATCAACCTCAAGCCTTTGACTATCTGAGTTTACAGCTCAAGAACCTATACAGGAGAAGAAAATGAAAGACTCATTCTCCTCTCCCTACCGGCCGAGTGTCTTTCTTCGCCCCTGATCCTCTCAAGCTCCTACTTCTTTCACTCATTCTCGTTCACTGTCAGACTCAACCAACTAGAAGAGAGACAAGCCAAAGACTATCGATGAATGAG
>NW_019650235.1:0-853 GCF_002806865.2 Cucurbita pepo subsp. pepo
TCTTTCTTTGGAGAGCTTAGAAACTTGTTAGGATTTTGATGATTGTGGTGATGAAATGGAATGAAACTTTGCTGTCATGGGTTACACAATTTTATGTTGGGTTGGATTAGGAGTCAAGAAATTCATTATTTATTCTTTTGGGATTGTAACAGCCCAAGTCCATCGTTAGTAGATATTGTTCTTCAAGCCCATTACTAGTAGATATTGTTTGTCTAAGCCCATTCTGAACAAGGAATCTGTAACAGCCTAAACCCATCTTTAGTAGATATTGTTCGCCTAAGCCCATCCAAACTCATCGCTAGTAAATATTGTTCACCTAAGTCCGTCACTAGTAGATATTGTCTGCTCCATCTATTTCATTTCTTATGCTTGTGGAATTCTTCATGAACAGGGAATTTGTAACAGCCCAAGCCCATCGCTAGTAAACATTGTTTGCTCAAGCTCATCCAAACTCATTGCTAGTAGATATTGTTCACCCAAGCTCATCGCTAGTAGGTACTGTCTGCCCCATCTATTTCATTTCCTATGTTCACGAAATTCTTCATGAACAGGGAATCTATAACAGCCCAAGCCCATCGTTAGTAGATATTGTTCACCTAAGTCTATCGCTAATAGATATTGTTTGCTCCACCTACTTCATTTCCTTTGCTTGCAAAATTCTTCATGAACAGGGAATCTATAATAACCCAAGCCCTGTCTGCTCCACCTATTTCATTCCCTATGCTCACGAAATTCTTCACAAGGAATCTATAACAGGCCAAGCCCATCGCTAGTAGATATTGTCCGCTCCACCTATTTCATTCCCTATGCTCGCAAAATTCCTCATCAACAGGGAATCTATAACAGCCCAAGC
>NW_019650236.1:0-853 GCF_002806865.2 Cucurbita pepo subsp. pepo
ATCCTCTAAATAATATTAATTACAAATTAATTGTTCTTCTTCTAACGATTAAAATCAATTTATTATTTTTATTTCAAAGATTTTAAAAAAATTATTGACCCAAAAAACCCGATCAATCCAACTCTACTAGTAGGATTTGAGTCTGGTAATAAATTTATCCCGGTTGAGTTTAAATAAATAAAACTTAATAGATAGACTGGGTTGAATTTGTTGTAAATTGTCATAAGGTTTGATTTGATTCAGTTATATATCGAAATTTGGGAGAGTTTTGGGTATCACATCGTATTTGTTGAGTGACACATTGGTGAGAGTCTTTGCAGTGTGATAGTGAGGTATTCACTTGTAACACTTTGTTTAGTAGTGATTGGTTGCTACCCGTGAATTGTAGGGAACTTCTTCTCTCCGAACCACGTAAATATCTTGGTGTCNCCCGACTAGAATTTATTGTTAATTTTAATATATACATTCTTTTTTTTTTTTGCTTTCGATATAATACATATAATTATTTTATTTTTATTTAATTTCATAATTATTATTTTTATTATTTATTCTCCAACTATTAAAAAATAATTTTTAAATTATATATTGACATCAAATTACAAATATTAATTAAATATTTCAAAATAAATAAATACAAATTTATATTTTAATTAATAAGAGTTGTTTGGGTTAAAAAAATTTACTAACTCGAACAATTGTGTTGGATTACCAATCCAACTTAACCCACGAACAATTTTTTTATAAAATATAAAACAAGATTATTATTATTTTTTTTATATATAAATAATTTTATCCACGTTTCATATATATACATACATGTGACTGACATTGACTCCCGAAATACTCAATAAAA
>NW_019650238.1:0-853 GCF_002806865.2 Cucurbita pepo subsp. pepo
ATTTAGGATACCAACCATATCTAAAGCGAAACGATTCATAGTGCCCTTCATCATTCAGCTGGAAGAATTCTTCCTCGCGAGATAAACACGGTATGCGGCCAGTCCGACAATCGTAGCAGCAGCTCCAACTGAAGAAAGCACGTTACAAAATCAGTCGGAAATGTTTTACAGGATAGGGTAGGCCATCAAATGGCATATAAAAAGAATGCATAAAAAGATGAGTCGAACAAGAACTAAGACTATCAATACAAGTGAGGATTTCAATCCAAAAGAACAACACTAGAAACGGTTGGTGACGAACACTCAAAAGAGAAGCACTAAACCTGGCCACAGATTCTGTTCTAAAGATCTCTCCACTGCGGTAAACATCATGTTGTTCCTCTCTATCCGANGAAAAAACTAGCACCCCACTAGATCTAACCCTCATCATAAAATGACAAAATAATATTTAAAAAAAAAAAATACAAATTCACATTCAAAAAGAAAAAAGAAAGAGAGAAAAGCAAAAAAACCTCTCCTTCAACACAGAACAATAGTCTNAAACAATAGTCTTAGTTTCCACCTAGATTAAACACCAAGCTAACTCAAGTAATCCCAACTTGGGCGACAAACCCTTGGCGAAAAAGGTCCTCTCCGAAAGGTGAGTCAATTTTTAATCTTCATCAAGACAAGGTTTAAAAAAGATAAACACTCATCACAATCCAATTTTATCCTTGCACTTGGGGTCATCAACCACCTCCTTAGCAATTAAAATGAAATCAAAGATTTTCCTTTCAAACCCAAAGGTTTATTAATTTGGCGCTATGATCCAAGAATGTCATTCTTGAAAAAAACCACTGAATCCAGTATATCC
>NW_019650239.1:0-853 GCF_002806865.2 Cucurbita pepo subsp. pepo
ATTTGGTTAGATCGAGTTGATGCAGCACTAGCCACTCCCCCATAAACACATGGCCGAAATGGCTAGCTAGAAATATGGTAATTCATGAGAGGGTGCATGTCAAATTGTCAAAAGAAAATCCAAGTAACTAATTTGAGTAAAAATGTAAAAAAACTAAATAAAGAAAACCACTGGCTTTTATAAACTTAGAAGTTATGGATGTTAGTATATTTTTCTATGGTGTCAATACTTGCCATCTCCTCCCCATGAATTTTCTTTCTATGGGCAATTATAAGAGTTCGAGCAAAGTAGTTAGACACTGATTCTCCCATCTTCATGCGAAGAACCTTCCACTATTTTCGAAGAGCCTGCAACTTTGCACGTTTGACTTGAGCTTATCCCTGATACTTATGTTTCAAGGAGTGTCAAATATCCTTGGTCGTGTCTTTCTTCAAAATGGTTTCTAGAGTTGGACGATCAATGGCTTGGAAGAGATAGTTTTTGGCTTTTAAATCCTTCGACTTCAGATATTCAATTGCTTTCTAATATTCTTCTATATCACAATGTTTTCATCCTCTTACATCTTTTTAAGAAAAATCTAATAAAAAGTTCAATTTTATTTTACAAAGTTGTGAAGAAGAAATAATAAAAGAAATTATGAAATTAAACAATAATAATAATAATAATAATAATAATAAATAAATAAATAAATACTTTTTTTTATTTTAAACAAATATATATATTTTAAAACTAAAATAAATTTAGATCAGTTTTATTGGACTTAATATTCATAAACCNTATATATATTTTAAAACTAAAATAAATTTAGATCAGTTTTATTGGACTTAATATTCATAAACCAGTTGCTTTTATC
>NW_019650240.1:0-852 GCF_002806865.2 Cucurbita pepo subsp. pepo
ATGGTTGTGTACTGTAAAGGTGGATGACAAGTATCAATATTCATGCGATAACAAAGATAGCGGCGTCCATGGATGGATATCCACCGACCCGCCAATCGGGTTCTGGCTAATCACCCCCAGCAATGAGTGCCGTTCCGGTGGACCCGTTAAACAGAACCTGACTTCGCACGTCGGCCCGACCACTCTTGCTGTAAGCGATTTTTCTTGTTGCCTCCATTCATGACTTTAATGTTTGTGCGCATCAGAAGCCAGAGACTAAGCCAAAAACGACCGTATGGAATCAGGTTTTTATTAGCGCCCATTACACGGGAGAGGATCTGGTGCCGAAAATCGGAGCCGGCGAGGCGTGGAAGAAAGTCTTCGGTCCTGTGTTTATCTATCTCAACTCCACTTACGATTCTAGCGACGCACTTCAGCTCTGGGAAGATGGCAAATCACAGGTTTTCTCTTTTAACTCTTCATTTTCCTTGAAAATTGTTAGGAGAGGAAAGGAGTCGTGGATCAGTAAGAAATACTATCTCATTGTTTATTAGAAAACCATAACAAATTAGACAGTGTATTTGTGGTTGTCCATCGTGCCTATGTAGTCCATAAAAAATTACATAGATTTTAATTAGTTTAAAGAGCCAATTTGTATTTAAAACTAAATTATCGTTCAATCAAAGACTAATTTCTTCCCTACAACAAGGCATCGATTGAAGTCCAAAGTTGGCCATACAGCTTCCCTGCTTCGGAGGATTTTCCAAAGTCAAACCAACGGGGTAATATCAGTGGCAGACTATTAGTCAAAGATAGGTACACATTTTCCATTGAATTTTATTATGAAATTTAATTTGAGAAATAAAAATATTC
>NW_019650241.1:0-852 GCF_002806865.2 Cucurbita pepo subsp. pepo
GAGGAAGTTCTTTGTGCTGCTTGTGATGCTCATCTGGGCCATGTCTTTGATGATGGACCGCCCCCAACTGGGAAGCGTTACTGCATCAACAGGTATGTTGCTGTTACTAGCTCATTCTGCTTGTGTGTCTACTAATTTCTAGAACTGAATTGTGTATGAAACTCTCTGCAGTGCTGCACTGAAATTGAAGCCGAAATAAGCGAAGGTGAAGATATTACTATGCCTGCCTGCAAATTCTGTAACTCATACTCATTACATGTTTGTGCACATAAACTAAGGATTCTTGCTAGATGTATAAGTTTATTGTGCTGAATGGAAATAATTGTACCTTTTGGTGTCGTTGTTCAACATGATAGATCCCTGTCTTGAGTAGTTGTTCCAGATATACTGCAATTTGGTTGGACACAAGCTGAAGCAAGTATCTGGACAAATTGGTTCTGAGCTGAATAGAATAGAACCCTTCATAGCTCCTTCCCTTGTTCTTGTTTCCTTGAGAAATAGGCTATTGCTGGGACTCTCATTTGTCTATTGTCAATTGGATCAAAGAGATCCCGATCGAAATAGAGCATGGAGAGAGATCTAGGATCCATTAGAGGGCATCACTCTATCCCCTAGTTCTTCGTTGTACCAACTCAAGCCCACCGTTAGTAGATATTGTCTTGGCCTATCGCCGTTAGTCTCACGGTTTTAAAATGCGTCTACTAAGGAGAGGTTTCCACACCTCTATAAGGAATGTTTTGTTCCCCTCTCTAACCATGTGGGATTTCACAATCCACCTCTCTTGGGCGCCCAACGTTCTCGCCGGCACACAGCTCAGTGTCTGGCTTTGATACCATTTGTAACAGCCCAAGC
>NW_019650242.1:0-852 GCF_002806865.2 Cucurbita pepo subsp. pepo
AAAAAAAAAAAGGTTCAAGTTGTGGAAATTTGAACTCTTAGTACTTTTACTACTGTTACTTCATAAACATTGAAGACAAATTTATAGTAAAAGTCAATCCTATAAATAACAATAGTAGTGATGTTACAGATATCCCTTTAAAAAATTTGTTCAAGTGGCAATTGACTGGGAGATGAAATTATATATACTTCTGTAAAACTATTATATTTAGCAATGCTTGGTTGTACCAATTTTAGGATTTGTAACTAAATTTGAGGGTTATGCCTCATATCACCTCACCTCTTCAAGAGTAAAAGCCTCAAGGCCACCTTCAGCCTTTCAAAATATTACTATCAATAGTGCTTTCCCACGATGGTTCTGACGTCTAAGGTGAACAACTTTCTTATAGGTTAAATTTGGAGAGAAGATCCAAAAAGCACCAACTTTCCCTTTGGACACTGACTTGTAGAAGTCTAAGTATGCAAAGGAGAAAACTCTTCCTTCTCTAGTTATTTTGCCCCATATTTGTGTGAACTTCTAAACAAAAATGAAGAAACAATTGACCACTTGCTTTGTCCTCTTTCAAAAGTTTGGTTTAACATGGTTCACCCAGTAAGATACCAGAGTTTGGATTCGATGAATCCTTTGTTCGTAGCAGAGTATTTAGGACAAATGTTATAAGGTTCCTCTTCTGCGCTACTTGAATCCAAACTCCAAAGGAATGATGAGATTCTCCATAACAAATATAAGGACTTGCATAATTTTTGGAAATCGTTCTTTACCAGGAGGAGGTTATGCCATATCTCCATGGTCTTTCCAAACGATGCCTTCCTTTTCGATGAAAATCTCAAAAAAAAAAAAAAAAAAAGGAAA
>NW_019650243.1:0-852 GCF_002806865.2 Cucurbita pepo subsp. pepo
TCAGCCAGTGTCTCTGTCAACTGCGCCAGGGCCAGTTCAGGCCATGTCTCTGTCGGTTGCTCCAGCAGTCGCGCCGGCCGTGAATGGAGCTTGATCGGAGGAAGGAGAAAGAAATAAATAATGAAACAGGATCGTATTAGGTAGTTTTTAGACAGAATTAATATAAAATTACTGTGTTATATAGCATTAGTGTGAGCGTGTTTCTCCTTTTTACTGTTGTAATGGAATTCAGATAGTAATAAAAATTTAAACNCTAGAAAATATGAGAATTTTAATCTGGCCTCAATTAATTTAATTTATGAATAATCGTAAGTTTATAATAAAAGAATAATCTATCTATTCAGATATTTTGAGAAACACAAATCAAAGCTATAAGATGCTGTAAGTGAATAATATCATTCATATTATCACTAACTTTTATTCTAAAATAGTTGTAACTGGCCGTAAATATTGTTTTTTATGAGCTTTCAGTTCAAATATGAGAAGTTTCTACATTTCTTTAGCAACCGATATCATAATCGTACAAAAACCATATTTTAACATAAGAATAATAATGGGTTTTACCTACACTAACAATTAAAGTAATTTTAATTTTTTTTTTCTTAGTTTAAATATATTTTAAAAGGTTTAAAGGTGATATTTTAAACAAGACATTAACTAGCAAAACAAAGGGTAAATATGTAATTTTATTTTTATTTTTATGACAGAATTAAAAGTAATGTTAAAGCTTTTGAAGTTTGCAAATCACATAAACCTCGCCGCCACTCGGTTCGTTGAAAAACCTCATCGGGATTTAGCCGGAGCCTTCACCTTCCGATCGTGAAGGACCCTTTTTCAGGTGAAGATGGTGAG
>NW_019650244.1:0-851 GCF_002806865.2 Cucurbita pepo subsp. pepo
TATAAAGGATTTAAGGTCTAGGGTTTACGGTTTAGAGTTTAATGTAACAGCCTAAGGTCACCGCTAACAGATATTGTCCTATTTATGCTTTCCCTCTCGGGTTTCCTGCGTCTGTTAGAGAGAGGTTTCGACACCTTTATAAAGAATGTCAAGTCCACCGCTAGTCGATATTGTTCTCTTTGAACTTTCCCTTTCGAGCTTCCCACGTCTGTTAGAGAAAGGTTTCGACACCCTTATAAAGAATACCAAGCCCACCACTACTACAAGATATTGTTCTCTTTAAACTTTCCATTTCAGGCTTCACCCTTATAAACTTTCCATTTCGACACCCTTATAAAGAATACCAAGCCCACCCTTAGAGAGGGGTTTCGACACCCTTATAAAGAATGTCAATTTCACTGCTAGCAGATAGTTATCTCTTAACTTTTTCTTTCGGGCTTCTTGCGTCTGTTGGAAAGAGGTTTCAACACCCTTATGAAGAATGTCAAGTCCACCCGCTAGGAGATATTGTTCTCTTTGAACTTTATATTGTTCTCTTTGAACTGCTTACTGTGTCTTTATAAAGAATGCGAAAGCCACTGCTAGCAGTTATTGTTCTCTTTGAACTTTCTCTTTCAAGCTCCCCGCCGTCCGAGAGAGCTATTGTTCTCTTTAAACTTTCCCTTTCAAGCTTTTAAAGAGGTTTCCCGCGTCTGTTAGAGAGAGATTTCAACACAATGATTCGTTTTTCTTCACATAAAGAAACCCTAAGAATTAGAAGCAAAAAAAAAATAAAAAAAAAGGGAACTTTTTCCTTGTTTGAAGCTACTGATATACATGAATGGACTGTAAAGTAATGGAAAAAGATGAGA
>NW_019650245.1:0-851 GCF_002806865.2 Cucurbita pepo subsp. pepo
TAGCATGAGTGTGTGTAAGTTGAAATGCAGGCCCAGGGTACATATACAAGCTTGCCTAGTCGGTCCATGTGGGTTTGTGTGGGTCATGTGTTGAGAAGTATTACACATCTAGTTTTTCACGAGCTTAACCGCAATAATAGGATTACTTTTTGAGTATTTAAATACTTATCCCACGTACTACCTCTTACTACCTTTTTTTTAGATAAAGGTAAGGCACCCCTTTTTTTTTTAGGTAAGGCACCTTTTTTTTTAAGGTAAAGGTAAGGCACCCCTTTACCTATGATTGTGGCGTTGTGAAAGCTATGGAAGCGAAGAAGGGTAGTTTATGTTTGATGAAGTAACCCGAGGTTAGATTAGAGAGTTTGCATTGTTTTATTTAAATTTATGTTATTTATTTTCGTTATTTTTGCTAATAACGTTGTGGTACATGAATTTCTTATATACATTCAAGTCCATAGCATTATTTATGAAATGTTTTGAAGAAATTTTTATACGCATAGCAGACATGTCATGCATGTAATTGTGACCCTGTTTTTAATAGGAAAATAGAGTCGTTACACTTGGTACCATAGCTCTAGGGTTATAAATTTTGTAGACCAACCTACTATATAGACTCATAATGTTTCCATGGCCTTGCAATGAACGCTTCGTCACAATCAGGTATGCCTTAAGAAAGATAATAAATGAAGTCTATATGTTATGATTTCCTATGATTGGAATGTGAGTACACATAATGTGTCGATGCTATAGAACATGTTTAGATTTAACAAGATTTATACTGTGATTGCGAGCTATGATTAGGTCTCACCTCCCACTTTCGAGATGCTAATGATTCACTTCTAAGGCAAGGT
>NW_019650246.1:0-851 GCF_002806865.2 Cucurbita pepo subsp. pepo
CAAGAAAGAATAGGTGTAGTAGTTCCGTTCGTAAACTCTTTTGTCTTTCTTTACTAGGGTTGAAAAGAAAAGAGATAGTTCAACTCGATAGTTCAAGAAGTAATTGGAGAAAGAGCAGTTCCAGAATAAATGCGTATAGCAGAAGGCAATGGAATTGTGAGATAGTAAAAGAGAGGAGTGAAAGAAGGGTTCATCAGTAATAGGTCATCCAGGAGTTCAGCAGTTCAATTAGGGACAAGTTGTTAAGTTCAGTTCCTAAACAAGAAGGAATAAGAAGTTCAGTCTGAACTTGCTTTTGAAGGCAGTAGAGGGTCAGGGGAAGGATAACGAATCCTTCTTACAGGAGGGAGAGAGAGAGGAAAAGAAAAGAGTTCAATCAACAACGAGAAAGAGAAGAGAAGAAATAGGTGTTCAGTAGTTCCAGAAGGAAAAGGAGTTCAATCAATCAAAGGGTTGAGGTTTCGGCTTGACTTAATAATTACCGATCGAGTCTTGGAATAAATCGGGTTCCGGAGTTCAAGAAGGATTGAATATCCTCACTCCACTGTAAAGGTTCAATAGTGATTGAGCCGAGTTTACTGTGAAAGAAGGAATCGGAGAATGCATCTTGTTGAGTCGAATGAATAAGGCAATGGAATTGTTTACCCTTCAGGGACAGAGTAAATGAATTAGCGGCTTTACCCAATGAAGAAAGAGAGAGGAGCGCAGCCAGCCACTTTACATACAATCTTTGAAGGGGAAGGAGTAAGAGGAGAAAGAATCATAGCTAAAAGAAGAAGATATTCCTGTCTCGTAAATGAATTAGATACGTCACCTAGTTCAACCAACCCACCCGACCGAGTTCAATCAAA
>NW_019650247.1:0-851 GCF_002806865.2 Cucurbita pepo subsp. pepo
TTTTTTTTTAAACTGAGATGTGAACGAAAAGTTAAGGGTTTTTTAAACTGAGATGTGAACGAAAAGTTAAGGGTTTTGGAAGAACTGCATGACCAAATTATGAGTACGTTATGGATATGACTAAAGTTAGAAGCACTAGTGGTCTAGTGGTAGAATAGTACCCTGCCACGGTATAGACCCGAGTTCGATTCTCGGCTCGTGCATCCCGAAAATTAGCTATGATGATATTAGTGCATAATTTGAAAACAAGGGTTTGCCACAATATCAGTTAAATTTATAGATGACTCGAGTAGCACTATCGATCTTTTCTGTTTTTTTTTTTAAACTGAGAGGTGAACGAAAAGTTAAGGGCTTCGGAGAACTGCATGACCAAATTTCGAGTACGTTATGAATATGACTAAAGTTAGAAGCACCAGTGGTCTAGTGGTAGAATAGTACCTTGCCACGGTACAGACCCGAGTTCGATTCTCGGCTGGTGCATCTCGAAAATTGGCTATGATGATATTAGTGCATAATTTGAAAACTACGGTTTCCCACAATATCAGTTAAATTTATAGATGACTCGAATAGCACTATCGATCTTTTCTGTTTTTTTTTTAAACTGAGATGTGAACGAAAAGTTAAGGGCTTCGGAAGAACTGCAGGACCAAAATACGAGTACGTTATGGATATGACTAAAGTTAGAAGCACCAGTGGTCTAGTGGTAGAGTAGTACCCTGCCACGGTACAGACTCGAGTTTGATTCTCGGCTGGTGCATCCCAAAAATTAGCTATGATGATATTAGTGCATAATTTGAAAACTTGGGTTAACCACAATATCAGTTAAATTTATAGATGACACGAGTAGCACT
>NW_019650248.1:0-851 GCF_002806865.2 Cucurbita pepo subsp. pepo
ACCAAAGAGCAAATGTCGGCATATCCTCATCATCCGGCTGGGCACTAGGATGTGAAGCTGTAAACAAAGATTCTCCCTTATTAGACCGCTCTGGCTCAGTACTGTGTTGATTGGGGGGTTCTCTTGGAAGTTTGAGTCCAGTTTCTTCCTCTTCAAGAGTATTACATAACCTCCAACCAAAGAGCATAGAATCAGACTCTATAGGAAGGTCATGTATCACAGCACGCTTTCTATATCTTTGTTCTAAGAATCAAACATCTTTTCTTCTGTGAAAGAGCCACGCACAACAGACTTGCTCCCCCTGTATCGAAGAATTCTGTACTTTTTCCCTCTAAACCAAACCAGCAAATAACATTTCTTCATTTAATAAAGGCTNGAGCCCCCCTACTCCTAGCTCATCTTTCGTGGGCTCTAAAGGAATTTAGGTTGAATCAAACCTCTTTCTCTTTCATGGACACTTTTCTGCCTCTACCACCTACCTATCTGTGCAGTAACTCCTGGGCAAAAGCCCCTTTCCCTGTAAAACAATGTATCCAAGGCAAAAAAGCTTGAGTAAAGCAGTACTGAGCTACGGGCTTCTCCCTCACTTCTTCTTATACCCTTTGTGTCCAGGCAAGGAGTCAATCATACAAGACTTCCTTAGCTTTAGCTGTAAAGAAAGTTCCCTGCGGGGCTATTTGTTACACGTGTTCCCTCCGGGGGAGAAGCAACACTCTTGTCGACTCTCCACTCTTTTTGCTTTCAGTGAGTTCAGATGCATAGAATCTTGGGTCAGAGATGCCATGCGTGGAAGAGTAAGCACTTGAAGCAGAATCCGGGATAATATCAGATATAAGCGGGAAGGAACTAAG
>NW_019650249.1:0-851 GCF_002806865.2 Cucurbita pepo subsp. pepo
TTGGTTCACTCAAATTAGATATAAAACGGAGAAGTTTCAGTAAAAACAAGATACCCGATGTGATGATGTAGCGGAAAAATTGACATCATGAACCAATCAAATTCAAAACAAGATAGTTGACGTAATGATGTGGTGACAAAATTGATGATGTGGTGACAAAATTGACAGACCAGCGAGCAAAATTGACATCATGGACCAATCGAAGTATGACATTTATAACTTTGGTAGAGTAACCAAGGGTGGAATTTTCAGGTGCTTTAAACTAAAATAAAAGTTGTTACTATCTGAATTAAAACTAGTTTTCTTGAATTTTAAAATTATTTAAATTACACTTATAATATTTCAATTAGAATTATAAAACTTTCTAATTACTTTGTAACCCACATGTTTTTCATTAATATATTTTTTTATTATATTATTACATACTTTGGCTCATTATTGTGGAGATAATGGTATTTAAATATATATATATATATATATATATATATATATTATATATATATAAAAGAAACATGTGCTCTATAATTTTTTACGATAAATTTAAAAATAAATAAATATTATTTTTCGTGTTTGACGTTTTATTGGTCCGTATCAATTCCTATTTTTACAACTTCATTCCTATTTAAACTCACCACCTCTTCATATTTTATAGAACACAACACACACAACATAAAACACAATACACAATATCCATAGTTTTCTTGATCTAACATTTTTGTTTAGAAGCCTCATTCTATTTCTCTCATCACCTCTTCATATTTTTCACAACACAGCAAACNATAGTTTTCTTGATCTAACATTTTTGTTTAGAAGCCTCATTCTATTTCTCTCATCACCTCTTCATATTTTTC
>NW_019650250.1:0-850 GCF_002806865.2 Cucurbita pepo subsp. pepo
TTTATGTTTTCTTTTCTTTTCTTTTTTTCCTATTTTTATTTAAAAAAAAAAAAAAAAAAATCTTCTTTTTTCTTTTTCCTTTACAGATCCAGTAGGTCACAGGCTCGAATCAATTCCCAGGTAATTCAATTTCCATTTCTTCTTTTATCAAATCTGCATTTTTCTTTTTCGTTCTTCAATGGCTCGATAAACAAATTTGAAGGTTGAATCGAAATTCGACGAGAACGAATCTAAGGTCAAGGAATCGTAGTAGAATTTCTTTATTTATTTCTCGAGAATTGTTCAATTTTCTTAGCAACGAAACACGATCCTAACCCAGTTTTCCATTTTTATTTTAATTGTTTTTTCGTACTTTTTTTAGTTTCAAACTCATTTATTTATGTAAAATTAATAACGGGATTTATTGAAAGATATTATTGGTCAGATGGGAGAATTGTTCATCTATGTTTATTTATTGATAGAACGACATCGTTTTCACTTCTTTAATATATATATATATATATTATTTTACGAAAATAGAACGATGGAAACCTTCTAGCAGTAGACATGTTTTAAAATTTTGAGAGAAAGGCTAAAGAGCTAAAAAAGAATAATATCAGCTAGCAGTGTACTTGAAAAGTTACATATTTGATATGTATAGAGTTTAGGGCATTGAGTCATCCCGTTGAAAATATATGACATCATCAAATAAGTCGCTATTATGATATTTATTTGAGTAGGTTAGTTTAATATTATTTTTAAATCAATATTAGGGTTTAGTTTTTGAAGAGATGGTGAAACATCGGGTGCGAAAAGGATTAACAGAGTGCAGTGGGATTGATCCAAAAACGGACGAAATTGCGGAGCAGCA
>NW_019650251.1:0-850 GCF_002806865.2 Cucurbita pepo subsp. pepo
GAACCCTTTACACACATCAGGAGTAGGTTTTAGACGAATCTCGTACGCTAAACACCATCGGCAAGGAAGACGGAACGGCAGACTTTCGAACTTCTCCAGATCCCGAGTGCGAGGCCCTTACCAACGAAATCTGTACCAAAAACGGGGTTAGGGTGAAGGATAAGCTCGGGAACGGGGGAAACAAAATGGGAAAAAAGGACATCGGGACGACGTTGTCGAGGAGAGAGAGAGACCGCCAGAAAATCGCGCAGGAGTCGGGCGAAGAGGATGAAGTCCGACCCGAGATCCAGATCCGGAAACCCGAACTGAGCACCGTCCCTTCGGTCGGCCCAGAACCCACGTTACCTGCAGCCCAAACACCCGGCCTTCACCCCGCGGTCCGTCACCCGCGAGTCGGCCCATCACCGCGGGGCCCGTCACCCACGTTCGGCCCGAGACCCGCGAGCGACCCGTTAACCCGCGCCTCGACCCGAGATGCCTGCACACGCATCGCACTCTGATTGTGCCACGTGTCACGTCTGCAGCACGGCTCCTCTCGGCTCAGGTGGCTTCATCGGTTCACGGCGGCTCATTCGGCTCGGAAAACCTGTTTCCAGCCCGATTGACACCGTTTCGACCCTCTCGGACCTTATTTCGGTCCTGTTTAAGGAACCAACCACCAACGGAAGCGTAGAACGTTCACGAGGAGCTAGAAGCTTACGTTATATTCTAGAGAGTACTTCGGCTAAGGCCTACCATGTAAGTGGCTCACCCGTCGTAGGTTACGCATTAAATGCTGTATGTTGGCATGTGCCCGTGGTNATTCTAGAGAGTACTTCGGCTAAGGCCTACCATGTAAGTGGCTCACCCG
>NW_019650252.1:0-849 GCF_002806865.2 Cucurbita pepo subsp. pepo
TGTCAAAGAAAACCAAGAACAGTATAGATTGTAAGCTTGTAGTTAGTAATCTTATAGATTTTTCTGTGCAGTTTATAGATTTTTAGTAGTGTTTTTGGTGATGTTTTTGTATCCTAAAAATGTTCCAAAATCATGTTCTTCCATGAGTTTATATACTTTGTCCTATCCTTATATTCTCGAGAGCCTACGAATTTGATTTTGGACCATTAGAAACATCTCGTATCAATAACTATGTAGAAGTCTAGTCTCCGAACTTTCAAGTTTCTGTCTGAAAGTCTCTAAACTTTAAACAACGTATGATAGGTCTCATAACTTTCACTTTGGATTAGATTTGCAAGGTCGTATCGCATGCATGGCTACTTTGTTTGAAACATTACGGTCGATGATGACATTAACAGTCTCGGAAGTGATTCCACATCATACCCAACTAATGAAAATATTGTGTGGACCTTTGTCGATTGACACAAGTTGACCTAACCCCTAACCGTCCCCACATAGTTGCATAACTACATCATTTTATGTTGTATCGTAAAGCATATAAGATTGTAAATTGCATAACTAAATCACCTATTCTACTACTTATAGTCTAATTTTACATGATATTTAGTAAATCATCAAAGTCGGACTTACATGCATATTTTAATCTAGAGATATTCATTTTACCCACGGGTCAAGGACCTGCCCTAAACTAAGGCAGGGAGGAGATGCCTCATTTAGACGGGGAATAGAGAGGGATTGAGGAACATTTTTTTCTGTTCGATATATGGTCGCCCCTACCCAATTCCCCGCCTCATCCGTATCTACCCTGTTTAATATAAATATTTTCAACACAATATATATATATAAATA
>NW_019650253.1:0-849 GCF_002806865.2 Cucurbita pepo subsp. pepo
TTTGGGTCTTTTGTTGTGTCGTTTTAAAGATGTTTTCGATAAGTCCATGGCTGTTTCTTTTTTTTTTTTTAAATTAAACACAGATTTGATAAATTTAAGACTAAGTTGATTTTTTTTTTTTTAATTAAAAAAAAATTCCTGTGAAATTCTTGAAAATGAGTGTGTCAAAATTAGCATAAAATAAAATAAATAGTAGAGCAGAAATTACAACCTCGTATAACTCTAAGCCCAATTTGGTCAAATTAAAAGTTGAAAATTAATATTGAGTAATACCAAATTAAATATTAATTTGAATACTCCAAAAAAAAAATAATTAATAATAATTATTATTATTATAATTTTAGTGTTCAATTTTTATTCATTGTACTGTTGTTGATATAATCAAACATGTGATCCTTCTCAAATTATTCGTAATTACATTTAGGTCAAAAGTTTGTTTCTAACTCCCTATTTGGTCAAGTTCTAAAATGGTAGACATATTGAATTAACTACAAAATTCATTCTCACATATGAAAATCAAATGACAAACTCTTGCTGGTAAGAGTTCATAGCTCTTTCATAACTAAGATTGAGTCATATACGATCATTTTGTGAAATATTATTTTTCTTAATTAATAGATTTATTAAAAAAAAATTAAATATTTTGTGGTCCAATCTTATACAAATTCATAATATAGGATACTCTCATTCACATCGTGAACAATTTGGATTAAATAATTTGTAACAATTATAAAGTGTGTTATATTAATAATGTTACTCAGACAACTCAACCTTATCCGTATACTATAGATCATTNAACAACTCAACATTATCCGTATACTATAGACCATTTAAGTTATTACTTAAATA
>NW_019650254.1:0-848 GCF_002806865.2 Cucurbita pepo subsp. pepo
TTCTTCTCCTTCTTCATTTTCGTATGGTTTTAGCTTCTCTCTCTGTGAAATTTGTGAGACTAATTGATTAGAAACCAACCCAAAAGTATACCTCAATCAAATCAAATCCATCCGATTCAATTCGACCGTCCATTTTAGATATTTTTGTTAGTTTTATAGTTATAAAACGTGGAGATTCGAATTTTTAATTCTTACCTTTTACTTAAAAAGTATGTTTTTAGGATGCAGGTCATTAATAACATAACTCTAAGGTTTAATAACTAAGTATGAATATTAGAATTTGAGATGTTCTACGGGACCTGTTTCGAATGGAGAGGAGATTCCTCATTGGATAAATTGGATCGGGGACGAGATTATATTTCCTGTCTTTACCTCGCCTAATTCCCTCTATCTCTCCTCCATTTTAATATAAATATATTTTTAATATATATTAAATAAACAAATACCCCTCTATCTTTGCTCCATTTTAATATAAATATATTTTTAATATATATTAAATAAACAAATACATATTAGTGGGTTACGAGACTCTAATTATAATATTTAAATTAAACCTAATGGTAAAATATTATCTTCTAATATTAAATTTTAAAATTTTAAAAATTATAGGTTTGCTTTTAAAAATTAAAAAATGAAATTATCCATTCGGAAGGAATACTGAGATATAAAGCACACAACTACCACTAAATATGTTCATATATTCCAATTTAGATAGGATTATTTTTAGTAACCCATAAATTCACGGTGATGAGCTGATCAAAACGATTTTTCAGCCTAATTAATCAATCACTAATCTTAAAATGCTAAGAAGTACACCTCGACTTACTATTTTTTTTTTTTTTTTTTTT
>NW_019650255.1:0-848 GCF_002806865.2 Cucurbita pepo subsp. pepo
GTCAATGTATAAACTTCTGGTAATTCTATGGTTGAGGATCAATGAGTATGGTCAATGTTTTTCATTGTCTCACTCTTTTTTGCCATTTGGGGCTAGGTTTTGTTCTTCGGTTGGGCAGATTCGACCAGAAGTGCTATTCTTACATACAAAACTACTCTTCCTCCTGAAAGCTTCACGGGGACTACTTTACGACGACAAACGACCGCCTGAGGCGGCTGCCAAGTGGTTGACAATTTCACTCTTNGATATTTCAAATTTATACATGATAGTTACTAGGGAGAGCGTAGATCTTTTAATCTACTGTGTATACATTGTCGGCCACAATGAATAATTTGTGTGAAACTTTGATTTAAGCTTTTCATGCATGTCTAAGTTCAAACATTTGAACATCTGAATATTATTTTAGGGAATGACATATACCATTAGGGTTAAAATATTAGCTTAATTCTTGAACATAATTCTTGAACATGGTTAAGTCTGCAGAGTTACAAGCTCCATTAGTTTGAGACTTTTTAGAAAAATCAAAAGTAAAGTTACGTAAGTTTATACTCAAAGTGACAATATCATATTATTATGAAAGTCGTGTTCTATCAAGTATCGTCATACTCTTATCTTCCCTGAGCCATGTCGATAGAATCTTAAATATCAAACAAAGAAGTTGCAAGTCTTCTAGGAATTATCTAGAAAAGTGCTAGATGAATAGATGACTATTTGAGGGAAGACTCAATTATTTACTTTGAACGGAGGATTGTAATTTTTGTTTATTTGAAATTATCTATTTATTATTAAAGGTGAAAAATATAAATGTTTGAAGCTAAGAGAATAACATATTAAGTGAAAGTGTAATT
>NW_019650256.1:0-848 GCF_002806865.2 Cucurbita pepo subsp. pepo
GGATTGGTGAATGAATGTAGTCCAGATCTCAAATTGAGACGTTTCCCTTACAAATCCGAGCATCATATTTGCCATTTCTATGTTTCAAGCAATTCTTGTGGTCGAATTGCACCCGAGTCATTCAATCAAGCCTTGATCAAGTTCGATTGTGGAGTGACTCAATTTAGAACAAGGTTGAGAAAACATGTTGTTGTTTATATTGATGATATTATAATTTATTTGAAGATTTTGCTTGAGCATGTGGAGCATGTTAAATTAGTTTTGATTACACATCGAAAAGAGAAATTTAATTTCAATTAGGGTAGTTTTTGCATGGAAAAAGTTCACTCTATTGGCTTCATAGTTGGTAAAAGTAGAGTAGCGTTAGATAGAGACAAAGTTAAATTCATCATGAATTTGCCAAACACCAAAAAGTGCACTTAAAGTTCAGAGTTTTCATGAATTAGCTAATCTCTATAATATATTTATAAATGATTTTAGAACCATAGCTGAACCATTGAATGACTTAGTAAAAAAGAATGTTATTTTTAAATGGGGAGAAATGCAAGAGAATGNGAAGAGAATGCATTCAATTTACTTAGGAAGAAATTAAGCAATGCATCATTATTTCTTTTGTCTAGCTTTTATAAAACATTTGAAATTAGATGTGATGCATGTGGTTTGGTCATAAGTGCTGTTTTAATTCAAGATGGAAAGCCGTTAGTGTATTTTAGTGAAAAACTAAATGGGGCAACATTGAAATACCTTACCTATGATAACTGNTTACTTATGGCCTATAGAATTTGTGATCCACTTTGATCAAAAAACACTTAAGTATGTGAAGGGTCTATAAAAGATTTGTGTTTCAT
>NW_019650257.1:0-847 GCF_002806865.2 Cucurbita pepo subsp. pepo
TAATTCACCCCCTTGAGGGCCTAACGTCCTCGCTGACACACCGCTCAATGTCTGGCTTTTATACTATTTGTAACAGCCCAAGCTCACCACTAGCAGTTGTCTCGTTACGTACGTCACCAGTCTCACTGTTTTAAAACACGTCTTTTAGGGAGAGGCTTTCACACCCTTATAAGGAATGTTTCGTTCTCCTCTCCAACCGACTTGGGATCTCACAATCCACCCCCTTGAAGGCCTAACGTCCTCGCTAACTCGCTAACTCACCGCTCGATATTTGGTTCTTATATTATTTGTAACAGCCCAAGCCCACCACTAACAGTTGTCTACTTTGGCTCGTTACGTACGTCGCCAATCTCACGGTTTTAAAACACGTATGTTAAGGAGAGGTTTTCACACCCTTATAAGAAATGTTCCGTTCCCCTCTCCAACCGACGTGGGATCTCACAATCCACCCCCTTAAGGGCCTAACGTCCTCGCTAACACACCGTTGGATGTCTGACTCTTATATTATTTGTAACAACCCAAGCCCACCACTAGCAGTTGTCTACTTTAGCTCGTTACGTACGTCACTAGTTTCACAGTTTTAAAACACATATGTTAGGGAGAGGTTTTCACACCCTTACAAGAAATGTTTCGTTTCCCCTCTCCAACCGACTTAGGATCTCACAATCCACCCTTTTGAGGACCTAACGTCCTCACTAACACACCGCTCGATGTCTAGCTCGTATATTATTTGTAACATCCCCAACTTACTGCTAGTAGATATAGTCCTCTTTAGACTTTCCCGACAACCCCACAAATTAATTTCACAAAAAAAGTATAAACTTAATATCTAAGATGGGAATTAAAA
>NW_019650258.1:0-847 GCF_002806865.2 Cucurbita pepo subsp. pepo
TAGTGGCGACTCTAGATATGTGAAAATTTAGAGTCGTTACATTTAATCTGTTTTGTGAAGAAAATGGCATCCAAAGGGAGTTAACAACTCCTTACACTCCGAAACAAAATGGAATCACTGAACGAAAAAATCGAACTATTGTGGAGATGGCAAGAAGTAAGTTACAAGCAAGCAGACTTTCAAACCAACTTTGGGCAGAAGCTGTTATGAATTGAACTCCTTTGAAACATGGCATAGAAGGAAACCATATGTAAGCCATTTGCGAGTTTTGGTTGTGTTGTTTATGTTTTGAAATATCCTCAAATTCGTCAAAAGCTTGATGAAAAATCTGAAATATGTATTTTCATTGGTTATTGTACTCAATCAAAGATATATAAATTATACGACCCCTTAGTGAAAAGATTTCAGTTAGAATGGATGTAATATTTGATGAAAATGTGAGTTGGGACTGGAGTAAAGAACCAGCAGCAAGAGATTACAGTTGAAGTTTCTTCCGATGAAGAGACAAGGGTCAATTTCAGTGCATCTCCTAGTACCTCCACTGCAACATAAAATTTGTCAAATTCATCATTTTAGCATCACTAAACAACAACTTTTCTCTTGAAGAATTTTCGGATGAGACACCTCCAAGGAAGTATAAATCTTTAGCTAACATATATGCATCATGTCAATTTGCTCTTACTGTTTTAGACCATATGAGTTATGAAAAAGCAGCTGAAAAAAAAAAAGAGTGGAAGAAAGTCATGTTAGAAGAGATGCAGTCCATTGAGAAAAATGGAACATGGAAGATGGTTGACTTACCAAATGAAATGTAACGACCCAGATCCACCGCTAGCAGATATTGTCC
>NW_019650259.1:0-847 GCF_002806865.2 Cucurbita pepo subsp. pepo
GTACCCCAACACAAAAAATACAAAATACTAATATATAGCAATATGAAAAAGAAACTACAATATAACAATAGCCTTTGGAGAGGGCAATCTCTCTCCCAAGCCCCACAATGGACAATCCGAAAATGATCTCTCCCTCCTAAGAACACTAACCCCCTCTATTAGGGATGCAAGGAAAAACCGAAAACCCCCCCAAAAAAACCGATTAAACCAACCAAAAACTGCCGCTGGTTTCGGTTCAGACCAGCTCGGTTCAATAGTTCAACTTCTCATGTATAAAAGATTGGTAATATTCAGTCAGCTTCAGGTTTGGCATGACCAGATCATTCATACCCGAGCCAACTGATAATGTACACATAAACTAAAAATTGAAACTTCAACAAATAGCAGAAGAGGACAATTAGGCTTCGATGCTACTAGTCTTCCCAAGGGCGAGAGTTGTCTGAGCCTTTGAAATGCCAAAATTTTAAGGCTTAAACATTACAAAGCCACGTCGCACCAGAATGAACCAACTAAACTGTTGACTAATCGATTTAGGTTGGTTTGGTTATGCACCATCTAGTAGTTCGACTCGGTGGCCTCACTACTACTCTACTAATATTTCCTACATGACTCATATTGGCACTTTCATAGTACAAAAGGTGCTAAAGTAAGTTAAAAGCTCTATNGTTCCTACATGACTCATATTGGTACTTTCATAGTACAAAAGGTGCTAAAGTAAGTTAAAAGCTCTATAGTCCAAAACTTGAGCACAACTGGATGAGGAAGCCACCGTTTTACGTTTCACCAATATTTAACTGCTTCTCAAAACAAGTACTTAATCTGAATTTCAATTGCTGGGCCAAAACCT
>NW_019650260.1:0-846 GCF_002806865.2 Cucurbita pepo subsp. pepo
AATAATAATAATAATAATAATAATAATAATAAAAAAAATAAAAAATAAATTCATGTTCAAATGGAAAACAAAAAATTGACACTTATCGAAGTTGATACTTGGAGTTTGATTCTTTTAGTGCAACTTGGAATTACTTAGGTAGAAAAGGTGTTTTACTTGAAATTCACTCCCGAGAAAATAATCAATATCGTACCATATTTGAGAGAGAATATATATATTTTTTTTTTTATGCTTGAAAAATAAGAGAGAATTAAAAAGATTGCACGAATGACATTTTCTTGACTCATTGTTTTGTTCTTGTAAATGTTTAAAAAATGAAATCTTATATATTTTTAGATATAATTTAAGATTACCCTTTCAATCGAGCTCAATCAAGACTTCTACTCACAAATTTATATTTGTAGTTGTCTAATACATGTCTGACATGTTTTGAAGATAGACATGAGAATAAGTTATTGTCGGGCTTTCTTTACACCCGTTCGAACTAGTTTGAAAGTTACAACTTTAATTTTGTTACTTAAGGAAGTGTTTTGACCAAGGGAATGAAGATCAGATGAACATACGAATGAGAAAGTTAAATAAAATATTTTGTTTAATACAAATTCTCATGCTTTCTTTACACTCGGTCAAACAGTATTTGATACACTTCGAAAATCAAAGGTTTTCTATATGTATGTTCTTGTATCTCCTTTTCCCTCTCTCTTTATTCATATAAAATTTTGGCTAAATTAATAAAAATATCCCTAAACTTTATATTTTGTCTTCAAAATACCTATAAAATTTAAAAAGTTTCAATAAAACTTCTAATTTTTTTTTTAAAAAAGAATTCTACAAAATATTCTTACC
>NW_019650262.1:0-846 GCF_002806865.2 Cucurbita pepo subsp. pepo
ATTACTAATATATTTGTTGGCGTTAAATTTTAGGTAAGTCAATGTTTTTTTGATGTCGTAGTTTGAACAGTAGTTTAGGGGACAAAGATCTTGCGTGGACGTGATGTTGTGCTTAACCAGCTCCACTCTCATCTTTAACGTTTAATATGTTTGGTGTTAATGATAACACGCGATGTATAGATGATGTGGACTTATGGCTCAAGTCACGGATGGTGATGCTGGATTTGAGGTGGAATGGGTCGGTTGTAATTGTAGTCCTTGCATAAAAATCATGCGTGGATCTAGTTTAGTGCTCATATTCTAGTGCTTAAATCGGTATGCAAATTAAGTTATATCAATAGTGCTTTCATTTACTTATGATCAGACATGGTTAGTTCAAACTGTTGCGTGTCATACATTTAAAGGGTATTTTTCTTTTAAGGATGTACGTCTTCAGTCATCAACAATCAAGGTGGACTTTGTGTCCAGCCTAGATCTACCGCTAGCATATATTGTCCTGTTTGAACTTTCCCTTTTAGGCTTCCCTCTCAAGGCTTTAAAACGAGTCTGCTAGGGGAAGGTTTCCACACGCTTATAAAGGGTGTTTTGTTCTCCTCCCCAACCAATGTGAGACATCACAATCCACCTCCCTTCGGGGCCCAGCGTCCTCGCTGGCACTCGTTCTTTTCTCCAATCGATGTGGGACCGCCACCAAATCCACCGTCCTTATTGGCACACTGCCTCGTATCTACCCCCCTTCGAGGAACAACCTCCTCGCTGGCACATAGTCCGGTGTCTAGCTCTGATACCATTTGTAAGGCCCCAAATCCACTGCTAGCAGATATTGTCCTCTTTGAGCTTTCCCCT
>NW_019650263.1:0-846 GCF_002806865.2 Cucurbita pepo subsp. pepo
CTCATCCAGTGGCTTTACCTCCTGCCAGAATAAAGAGGAGAAAAGCGGAGCAATGAGCCCGAGGTTACGAGGCGAATGAGCGGAGCAACGAAGACGAGAAGAGGAGAGCAGCAATGAGACACACAAGAATAGTTCCTTGTTTACAGTTCAAAAAGTGATTGAGTTACGGGTTCTGGGTCAGGGGCGAAGACACGAGACAAAGGAGAGGCCATGGAATTGTGAGACCAACCGAGTTGTAGAGGTTCAGGGTCAGTAGGATCAGTGTAAATTCATCTTGTCTCCCTGATTGTTTCGGCTTTCAAAGCTGCTAAGGAGTGAAACCGCTTGACCTAGAGGGAGAGGAGTTCAAGCAAGAAGCATTTCATATGTGAGTGATTGAGTTTACCTTGTTCAAGAATAGTATAGTGAAGGGGAAGGTGTTTACAGTTCTTCAAGTTATTTCGTTCCGGGGCAAATAGACCGAGGGAAAGAAAGCAAAGTTCTCGAATAGCTTGACCTGATTCTCATAACTCACGATCACTGAAGGTAATATCAGTTTCGGTTCAGGAGCTCTGCAATGAAACCGTACGGTGATTGAGCTCTGCAATGAAACCGATAGGTGAATGAGCCGGAGAATTCATAAGGAGTTGAGTCTATGTTTACCTACCGTTCGTTCAATCAAAGAGCTACTCAACGAACCTGCAAGCAAATCGTCCTACCTAAGACAAGAAAGAGCGAGCAGATAGGTGAAAGAGTGAAGCAACGAAACTGAGTAGGATAATAGGTGACGAGGAAGGAGAATGCAGAGGGAAGGTTTTCTCTTTCATCTTGACTGCCAGTGAACTAACTCTCATTCATAAGGAGTTG
>NW_019650264.1:0-846 GCF_002806865.2 Cucurbita pepo subsp. pepo
GCTCACATATTTCCCTTCTTATCACTCTCACCTGCACACCATGTTTCATATTTACTCGTCAAAATTACTATATTACCCCTTGATTCAAATTTTATAAACGTTTCAAAACTACCCTTTAAAAATAGAATCACGGTAAAAACATGTGGTAGTGACTTGAAACTATATGGCTATGTTCGATGTCCAAACTTANTAGTTACTTGAAACTATATGGCTATGTTCGATGTCTAAACTTAATCAATATTCTAACGAATATATCGTGCAATAGCAACATTTTTCAAACATTTTGAAGTTTATATTTTGTAATATCGCATTTAATTTTGAATTTGTCAATACTTACTTTCAATTACATTTTAAATTTACTCATCTATCTAATTTCTTAAAAATTAAATTCATTTCAAAATTACTATACTACCCATCATCTTTTATAAACCTTTCAAAACTACTCGAAATAGAATTACCATACTACCCTTCATCTTTTATATAGATTTCAAAACCACTCGAAATAAAATTACCATACTACTCTTCATCTTTTATAAATATTTCGAAATTACTCGAAATAGAATTACCATACTACCCTTCACCTTTTATAAACCTTTCAAAACTACTCCAAATAGAATTACCAAACTACCCTTCACCTTTTATAAACCTCTCAAAACTACTCCAAATAGAATTCTTCCAGTTACCTCGTCATTCAATTATTTCAAAATTACTATACCACCCTTCCATATTATTTCAAAATTACTATACTACCCTTGGTCTCAAAACTATATTTTTCTAATTTTGAACAATAAATTCACACATATAAAAAAAGAAGTATATACCTGAGCAGGGAAACGGGATTCTCCG
>NW_019650265.1:0-846 GCF_002806865.2 Cucurbita pepo subsp. pepo
AAACCTAATTTTGAAACCCTAATCTTGGATGTTTGAAGCACATGCTAAAAAACTGAGTAACACTCGACATTTTTTGAAATTTTTGGAAGGAATGATCAGGCATGATGACATAGAATAGAATTTCGTAAAAACATAGTGTATAAAACATGAATAGTGTGCTTAAAATCGAAACCATAATTTGGAAACCATAATCCAGTACGTTTGAAGCACGTGCTAAAAAGGCCGAGTAACGGCTGACATTTTTCAAAATTATTGTGGAGAATGATCAGGCATAATGATTTCGAAANGAGGCATAATGATTTCGAAAGACTTTTGAAGAAACGAAGTGCATAAAATAGTAAGAGAGTGCTTATAATCAAAACCTTCATTCGAAAACCCTAATCTGGGACGTTTGAATCACGTGCAAAAAAAAAAAAGAGTAACGCTCGACGTTTTTTCGGAAATTTTGTGGGGAATGATCAGGCTTGATGATTTAGAGTAGAATGTCGAAGGAACAAAGTGTATAAAATTGTAAAAGAGTGCTTAAAACTGCAAACATAATTTGGAAACCCTAATCTGAAACATTCGAAGTACGTGCTACAAAAACCTAGTAATAGGCGACATTTTAAGAAATTCCCGGCTATGCCAGCAATAGGAAATCCTTAGAAAATCGAAACTCCTCCATTCGATATGTGAGGAATGATTAGGCTTGATGATTTAGAATAGAATTTCGAAGAAACGGAGTGTATAAAACAGTATACGATTGCTTAAAATCGAAACCCTAACCTAGGACGTTTAAAGCACGTGCAAAAAAAACCAAGTAACACTATATGTTTTTCAAAATTTTTGTGGGGAATGATTAGGCTT
>NW_019650266.1:0-846 GCF_002806865.2 Cucurbita pepo subsp. pepo
TTAACACTTTAAACCGTTTATAATTAATATATATATATATAATAATAATAATAATAATTTGTTTTTTTTTATTATTATTCCTACCCTAAAAATTGAAGATCGAGATAATTTATGAGGTGTAGATAAACGGTTTTCATCTACTCAGTAAAAACTTTTTAGGATAAAGGTTAAACGGTTAATATTACTCCTAAAAGTTTTTAGACATTTAATATGGGAAAGGCATTTTAAATTTTTTAAAAAATTGGACACTATTAATGAAGCCTAATTAAGTTCATGATTATGTATGAAACAAAATACTAACATTTTTCATCCAAAACTAACGGAAATTATGTTTTTAATTTAATTTCTTGAAATTAATTTTTGGACGATCGTTGAAAGTTTAGCTTACAGTATTTTTGAGACAAAGTACAACTTTACTTTTATTAATTTAGACCAGGTATCCATGACATTACGTCTTTATTTGCTAAACCATGACGTGAATAAAAAGTGTCTCAACCAAACAGGCTCGGAAAGCCATCTAAATTCAATATTATTATTATCAAAGGCTGTGCTCAATTTTGTAATTCTATCACTTTTGGCAGCAACGAAATTGAAAGAGGGGAGGAAAGTATTTCCCTCCCAAGAACCTAATTCTTTTGCAGAACTCATCACAATTTGGCCCGTCCTCACACTTGCTCCTGCACTCATATCCCGCCATTCCTGCAAAAATACAATACATTTCAACCACGATCCGATCGATATCGTTTTGTAATTACTTCTTGTTTCTTTAGAACTCGTGCATACTNTGTAATTACTTCTTGTTTCTTTAGAACTCGTGCATACTCTGTGGTCCAATGAATGTCAAAG
>NW_019650267.1:0-845 GCF_002806865.2 Cucurbita pepo subsp. pepo
GCAGTATACTAGGGAGAGGTTTCCACATCCTTATAAGAAATATATCATCTTCTCTCCAATCGATGTGGGATCTCACAGTCCACTCCCTTGGGCCAGCATCTTTGCTAGCACATTGCCTAGTGACTAGCTCTGATACCATTTGTAAACGCTCAAGCCCACTGCTAGCAAATATTGTCTACTTTAGCGCATTACGTATCACCATCAACCTCACGGTTTTAAAATGTGTCTACTAGGAAGATTATTCCACACCCTTAAAAGAAATGCTTCCTTACCCTCTCCAACACTAGCAGATATCTTCCATTTTGACTTGTTATGGATCGCCATTAGCCTCAGTTTTAAAATGCGTCTATTAGAGAGAGGTTTCCACAACCTTATAAGGAATGATTCATTACCCTCTCCAACCGATGTGGGATCTATTATAAAGTTGTTAGGATGATCGGGTGGTCTAAGGTGCCAAAATCAAGTTTTGGTCCTTGTAAGAGGGCATGGGTTCAAATCCCACTTTTGACACAATTAAAATTATTGTGTTAGTCTAATGGGCTAGCAAAAAATGGAAAACATCTACTCATTACCATTAATGGTGATGTTTTACCTCTTTTCGAATTTAATTACAATAAATGGTGATGTTTAGATATAAATAATAAGCAAAAGAGAGTGAGGAAAAAAAGCTAAACTATGATCATCTTTTAAGCATACATCGTCATCATCAACACATCATAATCATCATAAAACGCCATCATCATACATCAAACAATTGCCTAGCTTATCCTATAGTAAGGCTATTTACTTGGTTGGCCTTAGTCGGTGTTTCTCTACTTTCAGATTTGCTAAGCTTTCGTTCCTCG
>NW_019650268.1:0-845 GCF_002806865.2 Cucurbita pepo subsp. pepo
TGACCCCGGGCTCTGGAGATGAATACCGAAAGAGCTTACCGAATGCACCATCGACCTCAGACAGACAGCTAGACCAGGCAGGGGAAAAACGAAAACAAAACGTAGTGGGTGAGCAGCAAATACCAATGAAGACCAGACCTGGAATTTCAAACAAGAAAACGTAGTAGCCTAGCCGCAGAGGGAGATTCTCCAGCTCCACTCCTTAACTATATAGAGTGGAAAACTACGCTTCAAAATCAAGCCCAAAAAACGAGACTTTTGAAAGGTCCTACTGATTGACCCACTAAAGCCATGAAAGTGACCTTTTGGATTAGAAAAATTGCCTCACCCGAACCCGGTTGATCGAAGAGCAGCTAACAAAAGGGCGAAGCAAGATGAACAAGAAAATAGCCGTAGACAGATGGAAAGACCGGAGACCAGAGACCGGAAAAAAACATCCATTTTTTGAAAAAGATAGAGAGAGATTAATGTGGACGGATTGAGCCAATGTTTTCCAAAATGCCAATACGAGAAGGAGATTCGACTTCTATAGATTTTGCACCTTCAAAAGTTCCAGGCTGAATTACAGAAAGAGATGAATGTTGACTTCTTACTGCGTAAGGGAAAGAAAGAAGAGATGTAATACCCGAGACTCAATTGAAAGTTTAAAATCTAAGTTTACCTTAAAAGTCGATCTCTCTCAATTTTAGTGAAGGTCTTAAAGACCAAAATCCGAGATGAGACGGAAGAGAAAAATGATGAGGAATAAAAGAACTTAAGAAAAATATAAAAGAAAAATGATAGAAAATTAAAAGGATGATCAAAGTTAATCCCTGGAGGGTAATTTGGTCATTATACCCTCCTTT
>NW_019650269.1:0-845 GCF_002806865.2 Cucurbita pepo subsp. pepo
GTACAAATCTTGTATCTTGTTGTTGTAGCTCTAGCTCTAAGGGAGACCCAACAAAGTTATCGTTACTCGTGTATGATTAAAAGTTTATTATTATTCTTCGTCAAATATGAGCATAATTCACTCCATGGATTTCTTTTTATTTATTCATTTATTTATTATTATTATTATTATTATTATTTATTTTTTTTTTGTCCATGAACCGATAAAACAACATAAACTTTATTTTTAATTTTAACAAGTTTGTCTACCCAAGCTTGATTGATATTTTTTAATAAATTAAAAGATCAATTTCATAATTGCATTAAATTGAAGATAAAATTGAAGAGTGAAATTACCCAAAAACAGTAGGGACTCTTTTGGTATATGTATCTATCTCACTATTTTCCATATCTATAGTATAATATAACAATTTTGAATGTATATTTAATAATTTGCATGCCTTAATAACCATTCTAATTTAAGGTACTTCTCTCTCTACATCCAACGACATCCTGACCCTCTCACTATTAGATGTGGAGATAAAAGTATCTTGAATTTATATTCAAGGGTTATTATTGAACTCTCGTGAAGGAATCGAGTTAGTACGAGTTACGGATTGGAAGATAGAAAAATCCAAAACAAATAGGTTGATATGTGATTTGACTCGAATTTGGAAAATTTGATGAGTTCAGGCAATTGGCGACGGGCACGCAGCGGCCGGAAAGGGGGAGACGCGTCCGACAACAAGGAGGATACGCGTCGAACACTCTGTGGAGTAACGCGTCCAACGCCGTGCACTGACACGCGTCCAACTGTCGACCCATATACCCAAAAACTGGAAACTGACTCGCGCGCCATGAAGCGAT
>NW_019650270.1:0-845 GCF_002806865.2 Cucurbita pepo subsp. pepo
GAGTAGTTGGCCTAATGACATGGTGGCTTAATATCTATTGGTGAGTTGCTTCATCGAGATCTTTGTCCCACCAGTCCTTGAGTTGCCCGGTAAATTCGTTCACTAAAACCTGAGCTATTTGATGGTCAGATTTATGGCCCTGTAATTTATATGCGCCTGCGGCCATCATCATTTCATTGACAACATTCATTATCAGATAGTCGGACAATCCATCGATATTCCATTCATAGATTGCTAGACCATCGTAATGAGCTTGAGTTTGTAGAGTCTTTTCTTCGAATTGAATATCCAGAAAAGACGGTTGAGGATACCAGTTTTTCTGATTACTGGTATTATTTTGACTTCTCCTGTTGGTTCTTTCAATTCGATTGTACAGAGGCTCTTCTACCTCATCTAAATTCTCGTTTTCGAATTCTTGAATTTCATCGTCATTGTTAACGACATTGACAGATGAATCCTGATGTGTTATCAAAGGATTTAGGATTCTATCCAACTTTTCTTCTGTTTTGGCCATCACGGCCTCTTCTTTTGAAATCCCCTTTGTAAATACGTCGAGGTTTTCCGGTCTGAGTATTGGGATTGACACATCGACTTTCGGTACAGAGCTGCCTACTTGTTCTTGCAGAGTACCATAATTTTTTGAGATTTTTCCCTCGATACTCTCAAGCTAGGTGGAGATCGTGGATAAAATATTGTTTGAATAATTATTTTGATGCTGGATATTCTTGATATCCTTTAGGGTCGGATTGCCCTTTACTAGTCCATCTGGGATAGTTTTGAAAGGACTAGCTTCGACCCTTTCTTCGTAATAATTGTCAAATTCGACTTCTTCCTACGGAGGATGT
>NW_019650271.1:0-845 GCF_002806865.2 Cucurbita pepo subsp. pepo
TAAATTTTAAATATTATCTTCACATGGGTCGATGTTTTTTTCCAAAATTCAAACAAAATTTAGTCCTTAAATTTTAAGGTTGTCCTTTACGTCTTTTAAATTACAAAAAGTAGATCTCTAAACCTTAAAATATTTCAACATATCTCGAAATTTTAATTTTATACCTAATTCAAGATCTATTAAACATAAAGTCGAAAGACCCATTAGATACAGTTCAAAAACTTACTTCAAATTTGTGAAATTCGAACATCTAGCTTTTCGATCGAAAATTTTAATTTTATACCTCATTCAAGATCTATTAGACATAAAATCGAGAGACCCATCTGACGCAGCTCAAAAACCTACTTCAAATTTGTGAAATTCGAACATCTAATTTTTTGATCGAAAATTTTAATTTTATACCTAATTCAAAATATGTTAGACATAAAGTCGAGAGACCCATCAGACACAGCACAAAAACCTACTTTAAATTTGTGAAATTCGAACATCTAATTTTTCGATCGAAAATTTTAATTTTATACCTAATTCAAGATCTGTTAGACATAAAGTCGAGAGACCCATCCGACACAGCACAAAAACATACTTTAAATTTGTGAAATTCGAACATCTAATTTTTCGATCGAAAATTTTAATTTTATACCTAATTCAAGATCTGTTAGACATAAAGTCGAGAGACCCATCAGACACAGCTCAAAAACCTACTCCAAACTTGAGAAATTTGAACATCTAACCTTTCGATCGAAGGTGGTCTTCACTAATTGAGTTATATTCAAGTTGGCCAAAGTTTAAGAACGTTAGACCAGGTCGAAAAGTATAGGGAGTAGTAATTAAAAGTAACCTAAACT
>NW_019650272.1:0-845 GCF_002806865.2 Cucurbita pepo subsp. pepo
CCACATCGACTAATTTAGGGAATGATCATCCACATCGACTAATTTAGGGAATGATCATGGGTTTATAAGTGAGGCCACATCGATCATGGGTTTATAAGTGAGGCCACATCGACTAATTTAGGGAATGATCATCCACATCGACTAATTTAGGGAATGATCATGGGTTTATAAGTGAGGAATACTAACTCCATTGGGAGGAGGCCTTTTGGGGAAGCCCAAAACAAAGCCATGAGAGAAGTCCCACATCGACTAATTTAGGGAATGATCATGGGTTTATAAGTGAGGGGAAGCCCAAAACAAATCCATGAGAGCTTATGCTCAAAGTGGACAATATCATACNATTTTCCTTGGTTTTATTTTCATTTAGATATTAGGTTAGTAGAGGGCATTGTTATTTTAAAATTTTTCTTGGTTTTATTTTCATTTACTATAAATATTCCCTTTGTATTGTTTTAAGATCCTTTCCTAAATGTACAAGTCTATGATATCGTTTGATGAAGTCGTTTTAAATGAATGTTTGCGCATAAAGAATTTATTGTTGGATGATGGAAGTCCCACATCGACTAATTTAGGGAATGATCATGGGCTTATAAGTGAGGAATACTAACTCCATTGGGAGGAGGCCTTTTGGGGAAGCCCAAAACAAAGCCATGAGAGCTTATGCTCAAAATGGAGAATATCATACCATTGTGGAGAGTCGTGTTCGTCTAACATGGTATCAGAGTCATGCCCTAAACTTAGTCGCGCCAATAGATTGGTAAATTCTCAAATATCGAACAAAGAACTCCAAAAAGAAAAGGAGCCAAGCCTCCTCGAAGGCAAAGGCGCACTTTGTTCGAGGGGAG
>NW_019650273.1:0-845 GCF_002806865.2 Cucurbita pepo subsp. pepo
AGTAAATCCTAAAGATAGTAGCTAACATAGAGTAATTGAAGCTCCACATGAAGTAATTTAAAGTTCCAGTTACTTAACTAAAGTTTATCTCGTCTTTAATGAAGCATGAGTTGCACTTAAGTTCATGAAATGTTTATAGACTCCAACTCTTAGTACTATTAATGCAATTATATTTCATATGAGTTTGTCATAAATCAAACTATGGTACATTCAATACAACTTCATTTTCTTGTCATACGAAGCAAAATAGAAGAATTAAATCAAACAAACTGATGAACTGAGCCGAATAAATCCAACCCAACCCAAAGTGATTAGTTTCATTCATTTGTTGGGTTGTAGTTTATTTTATAACACTTGCATATTAGAATAATTCAATATTACAAGCCTTACTTACAAGTAAAATACTAGACCATCAACTTTTTGTTTTATAGTCCAACAACCGCTCAAGAAAATAGATTTCAAACTTGAGAGAAAAAAATATATTGAGTAGGAGTTAAAAATGTTGCATTGTTTTTAGAAAGAGCATTTGGTCTAGTGGTATGATTCTCACTTAGGGTGCGAGAGGTCCTGAGTTCAATTCTTGGAATGCCCCTATGTTCATGTCATCAAAAGATGAGCCAACCCAACCCATCGTTTATTATCATTAAATGATAATTCTCTTTTTTAATATTACTTCTGTACTCCATTAATTCTCTTTTTTAATATTACTTCTGTACTCCATGATATATGTCTCAACCTAGTATATTATCATTTAATGATAATGCTCTTAATATCATTTACTTGTGTAATANTTAATATTACTTCTGTACTCCATGATATATGTCTCAACCTAGTATATTATCATT